>NC_087210.1:68342788-68360288 GCF_015104395.2 Macrobrachium nipponense
AGAATTATATTTACAGACATATCTGCTGGCAGTTTAGATTTCTTCTATTTAAGCCCTTGCTAAATGTATAATATGCAAGTGGAAAGTGACAGCCGTCAACCACACGAAGCATTTCTAAAAAAAAGAAAAAGAAAATAGCGCTACCGCAAATTTCCTCATCTCACTTCATGCGATGTTTTCCTCGCGCTCCTTCGACAACCTTCCTTATTTCGCAAAATTCACTTCTAGCTTATTGAAATAAACAAACTTACACTTCCGGCCACTCCCCTTCCGGTTACGCATCAACACTGGTTTCCGAGCACTTCATTCGCTTTGATATTAATTTCTAGTTTTCTGTAAAAGAAAGCTATTCAGATGGCTTTGTCTGGCCGTCCGTATTTGTCTGTCTTAAAAGCTACCGAGGCTAGAAGACTCCAAATTGGAATGTTGATCATCCACCCTCCAATCATTAAACATTCCAAATTGCAGCCCTCTAGCCCCTTACGGGCTGTTCTAGGAGCAAGAAGCCATGCTGGCATAAGGCAAGCTTAATCAAAAACAACAACAACCTCCAACCTCAGTAATTTTTATTTTATTTAACATTAAAGTTAGCCATGATCGTGCGTGCCCGGGCCGTGCCTGAAAGTTTCATGGGTCGCTCATACAGCATTATACGTTGTACAGAAAACTACTGCGCCGAAGAAACTTTGGCGCATTCTTTACTTGTTTCCAATTGGAATGAATGGATGGCCAGGTGATGGTAGACTGACAATGACTACAGCGTGTCACTGATTTCTTAGGTTCTCGGTCTGTGATACTTCTTACCCTATCCAGGTGCCTATAGGAGAGATAAGAAGGGCTAAGCGCACATTTGAGCGTCTCGGCGCGCTTGCTGGCGTGCACGTAGATCCAGGATTAATTAATCAATACCCCGTCATTTCATTGCATGAGACTGGTATCGTATCCTAACCAATATAGGAAACAACAGTGCCTGGGAAAATGTGCATATCCATTTACACTTTCAGCCAAGCCAGTAGCAAATAGGAACTCATAACTGGTTAGATGTGTCTACTGCTGTGATACACGTAGCAGGTACACTGACACTTTCGCTGCATCCCATCCATAAGAGTAAAAGAAGGACGTGAGTGAAGGAGAGAGATGCCAACCTTCCCTATTGTAAATATCTCATTTCTTAATATTTCCACTCGCCTCTGAATTAGTGCAAGAAGATTTAAGGTCCCGTAGGGTGGGTAGTGTCCCAAGCGCACCTCACGGGTTGCACCGTGGGTATTACTTAAGGGAATTTGCAGCGTCCCTTCGGCCCTTAGGTGCAACCCCTTCCATTCCTTTCTAGCACATCCGTTGATATTCTCTCTCTTCCATCTTACTTTCCACCCTCTCCTAACAATTGCTTCACAATGCAACTGCGAGGTTTTCCTTCTGTTACATCTTCCAGACCGTTTTACCGTCAATATCACTTTCATCGTTGAATGACCTCATAGGACCCATAGCTTTGCTTCTGGCCTACATTTTGTAATCAAATTCAAGAAGACCTGAGGTGAATGAGTATATCTAGGACCATATATAATTCATATTTTGTTTAGCAAATTCCATTCAGCCGATTTGCTACGGGTCCGTGCTTATATGAAGCGGAAGAAATTGAAGGATTTAGTAGGACAAAAGAGCTATTTGCTTTTTTTTTTTTTCATTGGGCTAGAAAAACTCGACGACCTTGACAGAAAAGGGCTGCTAAATAGAAAACTTGCGCGGTGAAGCGTCCCGTTTTGAAAAGTCAACCCCATATTAGGTAGCTATGTAGGAGACCTGTAGTTAGTGACACGATAATAAGGAAATAGATATAGCTTTATATTAAATATGTCTTTGGGTTTATGAATTTTGCAATGCAAGTAAATGGGAAGGTAAAATAAACAAAATGACGAATATGATCTAGAATTATCAATGAAATATGTCAATAAGTTCATGATTTATCACATTTAGCAGAAATAAAAGTGTAAATGTAAATACTATAATCAGCAAAGAAAGATGAGTTATTGGTAAGTCATAAAAACACTACATAAATGATAAGTAATTTATAAATTAAAGATAAATCCTTTATGAAGCATAATTAATAAGATTTAAATTCTAACCATACCTACAACATTTTCTCAATGTTTCTTCAAGGGCATCTAGTTTGAAACAAAGACGGGACAGGAATGCATCATGTTGAGTCCTCTTTTGCATATTTTTATCCGTTTAAATTGCATGGCTTAAGGTAGATCGTTCTCAAACAAGACAGAAGATATGCAAAAATGAAACCATACCATTATGACAAATAACTTAAAAACTAATTTCCCGGGAAGTAAAGTGGTTATATTAATTTTTTTGAGATACTCTACAGAGCAAGAAAAGACATTTGCAATTAATTTTCTTGTCATTATAAAAAATTTTATAAAAGATTTCAGTGTATAAAACTTTGAAAATAACTCGCAATTTTTTTTAGCCCAAACTACATGATAGTCTCTAGTTCCGGAATGCAACAGGACTTATTGTGTTCGGTCGACTTTTTCTTATGCTGATAGGAATTTATACATATATAAGTATATATATATATATATATATATATATATATATATATATATATATATATATTATTATACATATATATGTGTGTGTGTGTGTGTGTATGCGAGTGAGTTTGTATGCTTGTACGCATACCATAGAAATTTATTAAAGAGCTTCGGTAAATAGATATAATAAAAAACTGAATAGCTCTAAAAATATGTATTGGTTCGCTTGCATTCACTTAAGTATACTGCATACTACACTAAAACCTGAGGAGGTGTATATCATAAAATATGAAATTCCATTATAATGAAAAATGTATATTGAATTGCTCTATATCCTTTTATGCTCTGAATGACTCGCTGTATCCTGGTCATTAGCACATTTTTTAACGTGCCTGACAATACCGGTGTTCCAAGAAGAGCAATAGATGAATCACTACATTATTTTACACCTCCCAGGAGTCAAAAACCTTAGTCAATTAAGTTTTGTCTACCGACAAAAGAAGAGAGACGTCTCCTCCCGCCACTTTTCTTTCTTTTTTTTCTCTTTTTTTTTTCTTCTTTTTTTCTCATACTCATCAGTTTTCGTCAAGGATTTGTCTCATTTTTCCTTGACTAGAGGACTTGTATGGGAGTCATTACATTGTTGGTGGGCTCCTCGCCTCTCGGAGATAGCTGAAATAATTCTTAGGTGTGATGTTTTTCATGTAAATTTGGTTTATCAGAAACGCAATTTATATGGCGGCTTGAGCGTCCGAAATCTCACATGATGTCAAGAATTTCCTTTTAATCATGTTTCTTCAGATTTTCTACTTCAAGGTCGCAAGTTCTTGTGGCCTTCCCATACACCTGAAGAGAGTCCGAGGGCATATTCCCTACAGACAAAAAAATTAATAAGTGAGAAAACTGGCAAAAATTAAATGAGAAAATTGCACTCCAAAAAGGGTCCCAAGGAATCCACCGATAGATAGGTCAGTGGACGCCACAAATAATCTAAATTTCATTTTAGAGTAACGCCTAGAGCGCATCTTGACATTTTAACTTAAAAAAAGAAAATAGAAGAAATGATTAATTCATTCGGACCTATTGTCTGCTTTTTATCTGAACAGGAAACTCGCTTATTTCAGAGACTGAAATTGACGACGAAAACAGAACAGTTTCAACACTTGAAAGTCATTTCGTAAAGTAATACTTCGGTGCAGTAACATTTCTTCCATTTTTTTTTCTTTTTAACTTTGGTTAAATTCAAGTGTTTCTGTCGTACAGAAAGTTAATCTTGAACTTTTTTCAATGAATTCCATCTAGAAAGCAAATTGTACACATCCCTTTTAAGTCGAAGCAAATAGAAATTCTCGGACCTCGCCTGAAAGCCAGACGAAGGCAACCTGCATGAGCGATGTTGACTGAATAAACAAGTGCTGTACGAGACCTCGATAAAAGCACAATTAAACAACACCTCACACTCCATTACTATCAGTGCTCGCGAGATACCGCTTGTCCCCTGTCTTTGTTCTGGACAGCAAGCAAATCCTAAGAAAAGCCCTTTGATCGCCTCATTCCTTTGCGAGCGGAAAGGGTCTGGATCCTCGGTGCTCTTTATTGCCTTTCATTATAGGTATTTGCTTGTGCACAAAACGTTGAGACATATATATATATAGGTCTGCATTCGGTCAAAAAATAATGTGAATTTTCTTCTCTCTCTCTCTCTCTCTCTCTCGACAAAACCGTCTGAAGAGGAAACTCCAAATTGCCAGTCTTCTTTTCCTGCTCTTATTTATTGTCACAAAGTTTTTTTTCTCGCATTTGGTTTTAGAATTTTTTGCTTCAACCAAACAAAAACTCACACATCTTTTGGAAAAGGGCCACAGACAGGGCCTGAAAGTACTCGAGTGTTGAGTAAAATAAAATTAAATGTTTATAAGTAAGCACGTTCTACACAGTAATTTTGTTGGTTTCTTCTTCGATTTTTTGCTTCGTTGGTGATTATATGGCGACTGTATGAATACACGACTTCGCCTGCGCGTTATTGCTTCTAGCCTCAAATAACAAACTTTCTTTCAAAATTATCGATCTAACTTGACTTAGACTTCTAAATGCTCCAAGAACAGACTTTGTAACTATCGCAACGCTTTTATAATATTAATGAAAACAAATTCTTATAGTAGCAATGAGTCTTAAATTGGAGAAACGAATCCACAGTTATGTAATTGTACATATAATAATAACAATAACAATAACAATAATAATAATAATAATAATAATAATAATAATAATAATAATAATAATAATAATAATAATAATAATAATAATACTTTATTTTTAATATGCACTCATATCCAATAATTTACGACAAATTTAAGTTTTGACGTTTGTAATCATGCAGAAAAGTTTTTTCTTTGTCTTGCAAAATAATATTTATAGCAGCTAAATTGCTCCCAAATCTTGTTTGCCAGATAACGTATGATAGTCATGCTGGATATGAGCTTGAGAACATTTTCTCTAATTGTTCCAATACAGTCCCAGTAAAATTCTTAAAAAATTGCTGGCTTACATAGTTACAGTTTCTAGGTACATTTCTCTCTTTGGTAATTGCCTCCATACGGCCTTCCCTCCTTCGTTCATGTACCTCCATTCATATTCTTTCTCCCATCTTACTTTCCACCCTCTTCTAACAATGTTTTCATAGTGCAACTGCGAGGTGCTTCTGTTACACCTTGTAAACCTCTAACTCTTAATTCTCCTTTCAGCGCTGAATAGTTTCATAAGTCCCAGCGTCTGGCATTCGGAATTATATATTATATCTATCTATATATCTTCGTTCGTCAAGATCTCCAAATTTCATAAAAGATTTGCCCATCTCATGGAGAGAAGCGTTTCACAAGGTGTTGCCAGATACACACCTTCGAGGCGGAGTCTGCTGTAGTAAAGCGCATGCGCAACTTCCACTTCTGTGAGTCAAACGTTACAAAAGTGTGTGTGGTGAACCGCTATAACACTTGAAGAGGCTGCACTTCCTTTGTTTTTCGTACATGAATGAAGGTAATGCCTTAAATCAAATAGTATTTAACTATTTCGGCAAGCTGCTTTGTCTGTCCGCCTATTCTACATTTCGTTGCCCTACGTTTAGTCCTTTCTTCCAAAGATTGAAAAGATACGTAGCCTACCATTAAAAACACAGACACGCGCACTCAAGTAAAAGGGTTCAAAAATCGTCAAAAGGCTTGTATTCTTAGACAACGAAAATGTTTAAAATAATCTGTTCATATGCAATAGAGATACAGTTCAAATTGATATACTATATTGATATATTGAATGCACATAACGCAATAAGAACTTTCATCAATGAGGTTTATAAATGTAAATTTAGCAACAACATGGCCAAAATTTCACAATTAATACAGTTACAAGGGAAGAACAAGAGAATGCTGAAGATATTACGCATACTCTCTCTCTCTCTCTCTCTCTCTCTCTCTCTCTCTCTCTTCTCTCTCTCAGTACAACATGCAAATATACAAACGCCTAACCTTTAGTTTTTGAGTGATTGAAAATATCAGGAACTGTGAATGACACACATAAAAGGTTAACCAGAGGAAAAGAAAACAAAAATCAGCTTCTCCACAACAAACGTGATGTCAAAAAGGAAAAGTTGTATTTTTACCTCGTGTTTACGGCTGACTTTGCTCTACAAAACAAGAGAGCTAGTGCTTACGTGCTCGAAATAGCCATGAAAATTATTGTTTTTTTTTAAACTGATTATCCGCTTATTGCCTTTCCAATACCACAGTATGGTAATTGTGCTGAATTATGCAGAATACGTAAGTCTTTAGCTGTATGTAAGTGATCGTAAAATTTTTATTTTTTAAATTGCAGTTTGACTTCTATCGTTTTGTTATTGTTTATTTAGTTTATTTTATCGCAAGATCTCCCTTAGTATTTTATTTTTTATTTTGATTTATATATACCATCAGCACAAGTATCAATCACGTTAGTGTAAATTATCGCCAGTGTTCCTCTAATTCTATCAAAACACCAGTATTTTTTTTTAAACAAATAAGTCCTTCTGTACACTGCTGGCATATTTGTAGTAAGTCAGCATTAATGGAAAATTACGTTGTCTTGTATTGGGTAACGATAAGACTTCATTTGCTGGAATAATATTATGTTCGTAAATTGTCCATCATAGCGCTTTTGACCTAATGCTGCATTTGCAGGGAAACGTAATGTATAAGTAAATATTTGTGTTCACCTTTCGTAAATGCCTCTCTCTCTCTCTCTCTCTCTCTCTCTCTCTCCTCTCTCTCTCTCTCTCTCCTCTCTCTCTCTCTCTCTCTCTCTCTCTCTCTCTCTCTCTCTCAGTATTTTAAATGCATCGTCACCAAACATTAATATATATTGCTGCTTCTGTTTGCAGCCGAAAATCCCTTAACTCCAAATCAGAATCTTCAATATGAAACCTCTTCTCTCCCTCTCTTTCTCTCTCTAGTTTGTCCATTTTACCACACACAATCTTTTAACGAATCTCTCTCTCTTTACTTGCTCTTTCTATACATATTTCATTGTGTTAATCACTTCCTCCCGCCATTAAACATGCAATGTTTTTTTTTTAAGTGCTACAAGCCAATTGGGAATATTAATAAAGGTTAGGCTTGTAACAACGGCAAAAACCACCTGAAATAAAGTTGCTCTCACAATGAAAACATTTTTTTTTTCGGCATCTTATGGAGCCATACTGCCAACAATGGATCAAAGGTGCTCTTGCCGCAGACCAGTCATCTTTTTCAAGGGAATGTCTATATACATTTAGCCGGTTAATACTCTCCATACTTTTCATTTTGTATTATGGGGCCTATGTCTAAAACTGAAAATTTATTAGACTTGCACAGATAATCAAAGGACCATTTTGTTCCTAGAATACAGTATACGATGTAGCGATACTATTTGAGATTGATCATATTTCCATTCTGTTAATAACTGTATTGGAAACCTTTTCTTCTTCTTCATTCTTTCCATGTATAAATGGCGATGCTGTTCACTGTTTCTAAAACGTCATCCCGTTGCTGCTACTTCTGCTACTAGTAGCAAGGTGCAAAAAGACAGCAGAAAATGTGCTCGCTAGACAGTGTCTCAAGAGCGCTGAAAGGTGCTTGTGTTTGGGTACTGGTCGAATCGTTGAATACCAATTAGGCTATCATTTTCGTCAAGGAGCATTCAGTATACATTATTTCAACCAAGACAATATCTATTTGGTGATTACGCTTTTCAGTTATAACGTTTTTGCAATAGGATCATTGCCAGCTAACCGCTGATTTAGCCCAGAAAGATTGTAATTTACATGCAATTTACCTGTGCTGAGTATAGTAACTATTGTTTCACAAAAAGGTACTTAGACGAATCATTCGTTCATATTAGTGATTACGCACTGTACCTCTAATACCTCAGATTAATCATTCTTCTATTGATTTAAATAATATTACCCTCGGTTTGGACATCTTTGGTCGGGCTATTCATCCGGATCTCTTGCACTGTTACATTACTACGACTTTTACTTCTTGAAGCCACAGTTCATTCAAAGAGGCCAGTAGTGGCAATAAAAATGGAGACACCCCATGTTCGTCTCCTTGAAGTCACAGATGGGTACCTTTATGAAGGGGGAATGGTTTATCAAATACATTCCCAACAGAGGCCAATATGATTTAAAATAGTAGCTACAATTGACGAGTGAGTAAGGTGACTGGAGTTATACTCTACAATTATATACTATGAATGAATCATTCATAATATTCGTTTTTTTTTTTTTTTTTTTTTGCGTAGGCTAGTCATACTGTTTGTAGACGCCATTGCTTTTAAGACAAGTCAACGGAAAGTTGGCAGTTCCATAAGCACTCAAAACGTTTCTCTTGCTAATATGTAAAAAATACGCTGGATAGTATTAAGAGTTTTCCTTACCTCGGGAAGCCGTCAATTTGCATTTAACCAAGTGATATACGTAATACCATCCAGCGTATTACGTATATCACTTGGTTAAATGCACATTGACTGCTTCCCGAGGTCAGAAAAACGCTTGTGAATTAGGCATCAAATGATTTACCCTGTGCGACAACATCTGTACCGTTTGATGTCCATATTGGCAGTAAGAATCATTATTAACTATTTTGTGAAATGTTGGTTGAAGTAACTAAAAGGAAAACTTAGTAATTTGGGCTTTTAAATGGTTTAACCGGTTGTTCTGAAACTGAATTTACCGGGTGGTTTCAGTGTCCAAGTGAAACAGGTGTTTACAGTGTCCAAGTGAGGCAGCACACAATCTTTACGTTAGTCACCCTAGAAACAATATACACCATTTTCTATGAATTAGAAGATATCGTCCTACGACAGTGCAAGATGAGCTATAGCAATTTGGCTTAGAGGATACATAATACAAAGCATTATGTCAAATCTCCGTTTCTTTGCTATTTAATCATATTGAACCCATATTCTAAGGTATATATTATGTAATCCTTTTAGCATATACAAAAAAAACAAAAGAAGAGCCTTCCATTAGCAGTATCCTGAATGTAGAGTTGGAACTACTGGCTATTTATTTTCCCGGAGAGTCTTGTCGTGCGATTTTCTTCTATTTGCGATTACAGACTTTTTGTAGGAAATCATTAGTTTTGTTCTATAATAGTATATAGTATAATTTATAATATTATATGTTATTTATAATATATAATATAATATATAATTATAACTATAATATATATTATATATATATATATATATATATATTAGGCCCATGACTTTATTAAGTATTTCCTTGACCTTGGCCTCGCTCAGCATTTCGACGTAATCATAATTAGTAGTGGTTACCGCCTGCCCAATACGAAATTTTTATTTAATTAAGACTCAGAATTATGGCCAAGAGATGATGACCTTGACCTCATTGCATTTCGTAATCATTATTAGACTTTATATGTCCAACGTGAGGTCTCAGTTTTGTGCCGCTTGGAAATTATGGGTAGGATCCTGGGTAGAATAATTGTTGGAATTGCGCAGGAGAAATTGGCCAAAGGCGAGAAGTCTGGCAATCGCATGAATTCTTTGCTTTTAGTTTGTAAAAGATCTATGAGGTAAGCATTACCTCCATCAGCTGCAATTAGCTGTCGTTAATGCAATGTAATTTAGTCTTTGTGAAAATAACTCTTGAAGTCAGTCAATACATAGGATTTTAAAACACATTTCGTTGGATATGCTGTAAATTATCAGGAATAAGCAGTGGTGCTCTGTTATAAATCGATGTAAATATTTAACGTCGTTTAGAAGTTATAAATACATTTCAGTATAATCACAGTCCTTGCTTACTTCCTCAATATAATTATTCATAATGCAAGCTGATTGCAATACACAGTTATTCAAATACGCCTCGGCAAACAAAAATGAACTGAAGGAAGGTGCATAGTTGTTTATGTTTATTCGCAATCTGTGCTTGACCAAGATCCTCAGCAACGGTACTAGACTGGTGATAATGGATATTAAACCAAGGAATAGGGACCCAATACTAACCAGACAATTTCCAGTGACGTTAGTGTATGCCATGACCATCAATATAGCTCAAGGGCAAACATATTCACACATGGCCAGTTACATAATCCTGCTCTCACGTTCGTTCTCGATGTTCAGATTTTTGAGATCTCGCAGCAAGGGAAAATTGGAGTCCATACTGGAATTGACGATGGAATGGATATGGGTATGATACAGATATGGGTATCGATTTATGTATAGGATATGGTATGGATATGGGCATGGTATGCTAAGGGTATAGATATGGTACGGATAAGTGTATGAGTATGGGTATGATACAGATATGAATATGGGTATGGGTATCAGAATAGGTATGGGTATAGGTATGAGTATGGGTTAGATATGGGTATGGTTATGGTAATGGGTATTATACAGATGTGGATATGGGTATAAGTATAGGTATGGACGAATATGGAAACTAGCAAATGCTATAGTTGGTTCACTTAAGGTAGATTCTTGAGTGAGCCCTATGCCTGCGAGACGTTTGTTTGGCGGCCGCTGATTGGCTGGGAGCTGCCTACCTCCCGGCAAGAGGCCAATCGGCGGCCGCCAAACAAACGTCTCGTAAGCATGGGGCTCATCCAAGAATCTACCTTAAGTGAACCAGCTATAGCAATAGCGAGAGTATACGCTAGTCTTTTTAAAAGTTATAGCCTGTAAATCTGCCAATTTCTCCAGCGTTCAAAGTCATAAGCTCACTGGAAAATTAAGGTAAATTGTTCCATTTTCTGTAGACTGAGAAAAAGCCTTAACCTTACTTCACACCTGAAATCAATTATTAACTTCACTGCCCACTAAAAACTGATTGGTGACTTCATTCATCGAAAAAAATTGTATCCTGTATCAAATTTTAGACCACGATATAAATTTTACGCAAATATTTGACTTGCTCTTAAAACTCAAAGCTGTTGACGCATCAACAACTGAGCATAAACATTTTTGACCCAGCAGTAGACTTGAAACAAGTTTTTGATCTCAGCATAGTCTAGAAAATCTAGACTTCCCGATGCACTTGAGAGAAATATGCAATTCAATAATCCACAATACATAAGAAAACTAATTAGACTTAAAGACAAGTTGCCTTTATCAGACTCAAGCAGTTGGTCCCAGCAGGAACCTAATAAAAGATGATGTCAGCAAAAAATTGATTTAATTTTGAACAGTTTTACAATAAGGACGTGTAACATTTTTTTTACTCCATTAGAAAAGTATTTGCCTTTTAGAATCCAGTTAAGGAATTTAAGACACTTTACACAGCAAAAGCGTTCATAACGAAGATTCTCTTTTATTGCAAAAATTACATTATTTAAAACTCAAGTTTTATTCGTACAAAAATAATTTTATGCTACATAGAGTTTTTTTCTTTTTTTAGTACATATTGACATTAAAAATTCCGATAGTTTTGCAAGGAGGGAAAGCTTCCCTAAAAAAAGGAATAAAACAACCTCCGGAAACTTGTGCCAAAAACTGCGACATTTTGCAGTAAAGAATTAAAGAGTAGGAATGAGACAAAGAGAGGCAGCAGTTCCTCTGACGATCCGGAGATCCAGTTCAGATTGTGCTTGACATGGTAGAAAGACTTTTTTTGTAGTCCTTTATCCTCGCAGAAGGCAGGAGAAGTTGAGTCGACATCTGTTCAGGTGGTCCCTCCTGTGACATTTCTTTCGGCAGCTTCGGGTGTCCACCGAGTCGAATATCGAGTACGATAAGCGGTAGTCAGCCGATGGGTCTCGAACCTGGAAGTAGAATACCGTGAGATTTACTCTGAACTGCGCATGCGCTTATCTGCATATAAGTGATAACTAAACACGGCAGACAACTTGGCTAGGGCATTGATCCCTGGTATGTAAAAAAAAAAAGAACAAAAAATCTAAACAATAATATATCAACAATCATTTTTATTTAAAGATAGACGAATTAAGTACCATGATAGAGATGAAAATGTGTTAAATGAATATGGATAATAATAGAACAAACTTAAACGAAATGCATATTAATTCATCAGTGATAACTAAACACAGCAGGCAACTTGGGTAGGCCATTGATCACTGGTATGTAATAGTAGTGTACAATCAGAAAGTCATGTACTTATTTCTTGTCCCTTATTTGGCGGTTGCCGTACAAGATTTAATAGGTTGAACTTTGCAAGTGTGGCTAATTTGATGGATGTGGAGCCTGATTTAGTTGCTGATTTATGTAGGTATATTCATGATGTACTGGGATTATATCAGTGAAGTGTTCACCTACCATTGATAGGTTTAATGTTTTGTTTTGGACAAAATATATATATGGTGTGTGTACATATGTATGTGTGTAAAACTATGTTTTGTTCTCAATGATTTTTGTAACTAAAATAATGTACTCTTGTTTAAATTTATGTAAGTACATAACGTATTGTATGTTTTGTCAATAAATTAACTAACTAACTAAACAAAAATCTAAACAATAATATATCAACAATTCTTATTCAAGGATAGACGAATCAAGTACAGTACTCGAGATGAAAATGTGTTAAATGAATATGGATAATAAAAGAACTATAGTGCGTTTACTTTTCTAAGATCGCTAGGGTGTGGCCTGTATAGAAATCATACGTTGCCAATTTTCACGTTATGGTAATGATATTAGCTTCATGGAGTCTATTGAAATAGTTTTTATTTCTTAAAATGCGATTCTTTGCTTGCATCAGATATTTTGAATATATGTTATTTCGTATATTCTTCGTGAAAACCTCAGTTTCACTAATGAAAATGAAGATATGGCATATTTTTTCCCCGGCGATGCCACATCTGAGTTCAGGGGACCTGTGGGTTTTAAGAGGATTTAAAAGGTCATGGTCAATATCATTAAAGGATACTCGCACTCGATCACCCACTGTGAACAGTATGGACAGCCCAGCCCAAATGACTCCCGTAAACGTCTTCACCCACCAACTGAGGCCAAGGAAATAGTCTATAATTTCCTGAAATACTTCATTTTATAAAAACATCTTGAAGGTCCTGTAACTGATGTTTCGAAGGCTATCCAAAGAACATCTGAAGCAACAAAAGTGTTAGAAATGACTATTCGTTTGACTTAAGAAGCAAGAGAGGCGGGAAATATAGTGGAATCTCCAGTGTTTCAAAAAAGAAAAGAGAAATTGAATCCTGTGACTGACTTGGATAATTTTGATAAAAATGTTATGCAGAGAAGGAATGCGTGGTTGTCTATTCCAAGGGCATAATAGATCGATTGACTTATGAATTTATGTTTCAAGTCCAAACACCGGAGCCAACAGGCCACTCAGCGCATCTATAATTATAAAAAGAGAAAGAAGGAATAGCTAAGTAGAATCGGGAATGGAAAAAAAAAAAGTTAACAGGGAAGAAGCAAACCCTTTCCCTCGACTCCCAAGGTCTAAAGCGAATCCTCCTAAGAAGGATTATATCTGCGGGAAGCATTTAATGGGACTTACATACCTAGATATAACAACTCTGCCTTTTCTACCTGGCCCCACCCTAGCGATCTTAGAAAAGTAAACGCAGTATAACTTAAACGAAGTGCATGTCAATTCATGCGTATGAAAAAAGATGCTAGTATAACTGTCCATTATCTTGTAACTCCAGTTTTCAGTTGTTAATATAACAACACCAGATTACTTGCATCATGTTCCAGTAAATGAGAATATAAAATGAATTTTTTGAAAATGCAATATTCAAAATAAGATTTTATATCAGAATTTCTTAACTGTATTATTTTTTTTAATATCCTTTTTATATGAATATGTCGCCTCTTGACAACTGGTTATCGATCCCCTATAGACCCACAAGAATTAACGACCACCCAAAGATCTATATCTACCACTTTGGGGACCCTTGTTCTAGATGGCCAGGTGATTATTCTGGTTAAAATTTATCTCTCTCTCTCTCTCTCTCTCTCTCTCTCTCTCTCTCTCTCTCTCTCTCTCTCTCTCTCTCTCTCTCTTCTCTCTCTCTCTGCAGGTCACCAAAAGTATCTATTAATATAGCAAATCACTGTTAGTACATCACCTTACCATCTTGCACCTCTCCGCGTATAATATTTATACCAATATTTATTATTGACCCATAGTAGTGCGACAGTTTAGATATTAATAAGGCCTAAAATCCAAGCAAGGTCAGGTTGAGTTCTTTTACGTTAGTTTCCTTCTTCTTTCCAAGAGATCCCAAGTCTATGATTGTTTACATTATGTTTTATACGTATCACCACTGTTGTGATGTTAGCAATTCTCATAACAGAAATTAAGTCAAAATTTGCTAGAATTCATTTAGGAGACCAGTTACCAGTAAAACAAAAGGCCTTATATCCTGTCCAAATTGAAAAGAAAAGCGTACAAATTGTTCAACAAAATCTCACAGCATTAATTTCGTTGACGTCTGAGGAGGTCGAAGGAGCAGCGAGAATGAGACGAACCACTATTGCCACGATGAGCAGGACCCATGGTAGGATGTGCTTACCCATCCTTGATTCGCAGTTCTGAAAATAAAGAAAACATATTTCTTTATATAGTTACGTATGAGAGTTAACAGATATAGTATATTTTGTATACAGAAATGTTGCATGTAACAAAACGTCAACTGCAAAAAGGGAGGTTGAGAAGAAGACATGCATCCCAGATAAGAGGGAAAATAAAATCATAGCAGATACTTGAACAGGCAAAGAACAATAGCAATTAGACGAAAAAAAGAAATATGTTAGACGAGAAAGAACAATAAGAAGAAGAATATCAACAAGAACTACAACATCAGCATCAAAATAAAAGACAAGGCGAGCATCACAAGCAAGGAAAGACCTGATAAGATTACCTCAAGGTTGTGAGTACAAGGAGGAAAATGATCACAAAATGGGAAGAGAAGAAGAATACTGAAAGGCAAGAACAACCATAATAAAAACTGAAAGGCCAACGTTAAAAGAAAAACAAGAAGAAGAAGTTACAGAGAGCCACCATCTAATCACAACAGGCGAGATGCTCAGAGGCCGTCCTGATGAATCAACTTCCTCCACCCACCCACAAGGCTTCATCTCTCTCTCTCTCTCTCTCTCTCTCTCTCTCTCTCTCTCTCTCTCTCTCTCTCTCAGCGTTCACAAACCCCAAATCCCCTAGGGGTTGGAATCTTCAATATTTGCCTAAAGGATAACTTACCTATGTCACGTTATGATTATTGATAGCAGTAGTACTAGCAGTAGTAGAAGCTGTTATGAAATCACGACAAAGACATGAAACCTTTCATTTATGAAATTAGGTCAGATGTGAAAACGATCAAAGTAAACTTGAGATGCTTCAAGGTCCAGTGGTATTTGCTAGACCTGTACAGGGTGTTTATATAAGCTAAAGAATTTAAGAGACAGAAAATATTATATGTAAGGTCCAAGTCAATCTTTAGGTATGGGCCGATAATGTCTACGATATGATTCTAAACCACCTCGAAACATTTCTTTTTCAAAATTACAGGTAAAATTTCTTGATTAGTAACATAAAATAGTAAAAACTAAAGTAGAATGAGTTTTTTTTTTTTTTTAGTAAGATGGGTGAAAGAAGAGTGAGGGCAGTAAGCTGGCTAACCATGGTAAGGAATAGTTTAGAAAGTTAAGTATTAGCAAGAGTCATGTAGTGTTAATAACCTGAAAACTGTCCACGCTTGAAACCTACAAGTAAAAAATCCAGTTTCAGAGAAAGAGCGCAAGATTTGGAAACCTGAATGAAAGACAAAGAGAACTCACTAATCAATTTTGATTTAGCATCAAAAAACGAACCTGACCTGACGAACATTAATGAGAGAGGTTGAGAAATGGCTCGACAGAAGAAAGAGAAAACGTTCAGGAATTTCTTAATCTTTTTTTCGTCTTTGCCTTAATTAATGTCCAAGAAATTAAAACTTAAATTCCTCAGAATGAATGAGATTAAGAAATGACATCGTATTATCTATTGGTGTATAAGAGATAACTAGGGTAAAGTAATGGCTCGGTACCTAACCAATCCAAAACATCGGAACATTTTTGACAATTTCGTTGAGTCCATTGAAAAACTTTACTGACATAAAACTGTACCACTTGGCCCTCTAAATCGAAATGAACTTTCCAATGAGAAAACACTTCACGGCCATTCATTTTCTAATGAAAAATACTTAAATCAAACTCACTCGAGAATCATTGACCAAGGTGCCCGTCGCACCGGCCTTTGCACATAAAAACTATTAGAGAGCACAATGGCTTTAATTTCGCACGTCCGCGTTTGCAGTTGTTTCTCGAGAAGAGAATTGCTGGCCTGCATTGTGCAGCAATAACGATCGGTCAGCAATTTTAGAGTATCACATGACAGCAGTCTGAAGTGTCCAAAGGTCAAGTATTTGACAGAACCTGGCATTCATTGTTGCGTCTGCAAGCGGCGGAGTTACAAAACAGTGGATAGGTTTAACATCCTTTTCGGAATTATTTCCTAACAGTTAGGAAACGACTTTTCCTAACAGTTTGTAAATGACTCAATGGTTCGAAATGAATAAGCGTTCAGTTGAAGGTATTCCTAGAATATAAAGGTTAACTTCACTTGAAAGTAAGGGCTTGCTATGCATTTTTCGCTAAACAATGTTTATGCACAGTCGTAATGTGTACTGGGGAGAGAAAGGAAATTGCTTCCCTGAAATTATTGCTCTATACCCTTCAATAAATCAAGGATATCATCATGTCTCTGTCACAATGATGACATTTACGACGAGTCTTCGTTACTATAGAAGACTGCAGTTCTGTGACTCTTCGTTACTATAGGAGACTGCAATTTTATTACGTCAGGAACTTTTTGTTATTTGTGGGAAGTTGGTCTTAATGTTCCTTATTATGACCAACTTCCTGTATGCTACTAATTTTTTCGTGTGTGTGCATCTTTATCCTTTCATATTTGGGCATTCTACCTTCCAAAAGCTTCCTAGAAGAGTGGTTCTTAACCTGGGGGGCGTCAGCAATTTCCAGGGGAAGCTCGAGCCCTAGGGAAAAATTAAAAAAAAAATTCAAATTATATTCGTTCTTCTATTAACAAGAGTGAGGAACTAATATTCAGAAGTTCATGAAAAAAATGCAAAAGTGTCGCCTTATAACGTTACTTTCCAAGAGTACTACTCTAGTTAGGCTCGTTGGGCTGACCATGTTTTCTAATTATTGATCTCCCTTCCTATCCATCGGAACCCCTTCCCCCTTTTTTTTCAATTTGGGAGGGAATTTTACTCATAGATGCAAGGTGGGGCGTGAAAGAAAGGACCAACTCATAGAGGGGGCGTGGTAATGAAAAGGTTAATAAACACTGGTCAATTCTATAACAAGTGCAATAACGGTAATATTAACACTGCATAAAGGGTGTCTCACATGCCCCTGAATCATACGGAAAGGTT
>NC_087210.1:68362788-68370288 GCF_015104395.2 Macrobrachium nipponense
AACAGAGCGCCCTGTGTCCTCGTGTTCAGCGCAACTCCGTTGTTGATGCAGTCATATGATCAGATAATAAACTGTTACATCGTAGTAATATCAATAAAATAATTTATCAATCATGTAAATAATTTACTAATTTATTGAGTTATCAAAAATCATGCAGAGAATTGATGACGTTGTTAATCGTGTTACATTCATTTATTGATCATGCGAAGAGTGCATTTAATCATGTTTTGATATATTAATCTTCACATCATTTGTTAATTATGCGAATAAATTATTAATCGTGTAAATAATTAATTCATTAGTCATGATTGGGTAATTTATTAATATGCAAACAGATTTATTATTGATGCAAAAATTACTTAATAATTGATCCTGATTTATTCATTTATTAATCATGCACATAATTTAATCATCATGATTTAATACATTATTAAACTGCAAATAATCTATTAATCGTGCGAATCATTTATCAATCATGCAGATAATTTATTGATTTTTAATCATCAATTAATAATTTAATAATCTTGCAAATACTTTATTAATCATACAAATAATTCATTATTTATTAGTCATGATTTCATAAATTATTCATATGCAAATAATTTATTAATTTATTATTCAGGGTTTATCAACTTATTAATCACGCAAGTAATATATTATTTAATATTATTAACCTGAAAATAATTTATTTAACATGCGAATCATTTATGAATCATGCATACAATTTATTGATTTATAATCATCAATTAATAATTTATTAACCATACAAAACATCAGTGAGTAATAAGGCACATGCAATTGTTACACGGATCTTTGCGCTATCATCACGTCGTATAAATCCAAAATTATTCAAATTTTTACGAAGGAAAAAAAAAATAAATAAACAGTCATCGTGATTCCTACGTTTCGTAAGATGTATCCTGTGACAGGAAGTTAATTCTTCATCATTATTTTTCCACTGACGTCAGTTTCGAAAGATGTATTATCCAGTGACAGGAAGTCAATTCTTCATCATTATTTTTTCAGTTGACATAATTTTCAAAAGATGTATTATCTTGCGACGAATTTTTCCATTGACGTCAGTTTCGAAAGATGTATTATCCGGTGACAGGATGTCGAATTTTCATTAATATTTTTTTCAATTGACATCAGTTTCGAAAGGTGTATCGTGTGACATGAATTCAGTTTTCATTATTATTTTTCCATTGACGTCAGTTTGGAAAGATGTGTCCAATGACTGGAATTCAATTTTTCAATTATTTTTCCATTGGCGTCAGTTTCGAAAGATGTATCCAATGACAGGAAGTTAATTCTTCATCATTATTTACTACTGACGTAATCATAACCAAGAATTTCTTCTTAGTTCTGAAATATTACAAAACTGATTGATTGCACTTATCTTCATAATCTTCGAAAGACATGGCTTCGGTG
Source organism: Macrobrachium nipponense (assembly GCF_015104395.2). Taxonomy (NCBI): domain Eukaryota; kingdom Metazoa; phylum Arthropoda; class Malacostraca; order Decapoda; family Palaemonidae; genus Macrobrachium; species Macrobrachium nipponense. The sequence continues at coordinate 68,364,220 of NC_087210.1, forward strand.
ATAGTAAATGGGCGTTAAATCCTGTATGCGGTTGCTTTTATGATTATTGTTATTTGATCCAACCGGAAGTATTCTATTATCACTTATCGTCGTTCGTATTAATAGAATTGCTGTCATAAAACTATATTGTGCGTTATTGCTGTCGTTACTGTTATTAGCAGCAGTAGCAGCGTGAAGAAATGGAACTGAAATCCTTTACACAGGAGCGTAAACAATAATTTCCTTATTATTATTATTATTATTATTATTATTATTATTATTATTATTATTATTATTATTATTAAAAATTTAGCGTACATGCCACGTACAGTCCCCATCAGAAGAGTATCCTGAATGAGATTAAAATAAACAGTTCGCATTATAATAATAATAATAATAATAATAATAATAAATAATATAATAATAATAATAATAATAATAATTATTATTATTATTATTATTATTATTCTTATTATTATTATTATTATTATTATTATTTTAAATTAAGCGTAAATCCCACATACGTATCCCTATATTAGGAATATTGTAATGATGATGATAATAAGTGCACCGCTTTCTAGGATCACACTCTTCTGCATGAGTCCTGGAGCTACTTCAGCCTCTAGTTTTTCCAGATTCCTTTTCAGGGATCTTGGGATCGTGCCTAGTGTTATCATTATTATTATTGTTGTTGTTATTAGGGAAAAACTCTATCGCCAGGGTATATATAATGTTCTAAAGGGTCCACAATAATACAGTGTTAAAAGTCCGTGTATAATTTTTAAGACTACAAAAAGCTTTCGAACCCTTCATCTTCAGTCCAAATGAACAATTAGTAACAACATGTACAGAGGTAAATTTAAAAACAAGAGTCGTTGAAGATCGTTGACACCGGTCGTTAGCTCGTTAATGGCCAGGTGATGAAGAAAGAGGGCAGTTAATTCCACTTGGCCCATTAACGAGCTAACGACCGGTGTCAACGGTCTTCAACGACTCGTTTTTAAATTTACCTTTGTACAAGCTGTAACTAATTGTTCATTTGGACTGAAGATGAACCCAGGGAAGGGTTCGAAAGCTTTTTGTAAAGTCTTAAAATTATACACGGACTCTTAACACTTTGTATTATTGTGGACCCTTTAGAACGTTGTTGTTATTATTATTATTATTATTATTATTATTATTATTATTATTATTATTATTACGCAAAGATACCTCAAACAGACCCTATCATAGGAATATCCTGAATAAGCAATTAATAAACAGATCACATGATTATTATTATTATTATTATTATTATTATTATTATTATTATTATTATTATTATTATTATTATTGCTTATTTCCCAAATATGCACAACAGAATGAGAGATGAAACAGCCCCTGCAGGACAAAGCAAGCATGATTTTACGACCGCAATAAAGATATGTCGCTGACTTGCCGTCCTTCGCATAAGCTGTGCCTGCAAAAAAAAAAAAAAAAAAGCTGCAAGCAAATACAGAGCTTGTCATGTATGTGCAGAAATCCGGTGCAATATAAAATCCTCGTCACGACTTCGATGTCGGCGATTAAAACGGAAACCGATTATTATCAGACCGTCGCCATGGAAATTTATAACCAGTTGATAATTCTCAGGCGCTGATGACCTTGGCTGTCGCGATGCCAGATTTGTGTGTAGAGTTAGTCAGTCAATTCCACGTATATTCTTCCTCGTATGAGGGGGTGGGTTAGCGCTGTCAGTGCACCTCAAGCGGTACACCGTAGGCATTTCTTCAGGTTCTTTGCAGCGCGGCGTCCCTTCGGCCCCTAGCTGCAACCCCTATCATTCCTTTTACTGTACCTCCGTTTACATTCTCTTTCTTCCATCTTACTTTCCACACTCCCCATTTATTCTCAGGTTCCCCTTGCAACGCTGAATGACCTCATAGGTCCCAGCGCTTGGCCTTAGGCCTAAACTTTGAATTCCGAAAACTTTTTATTCCCATTCCAGTTCCACTTATATTAAAGATTATGTCTAACTGAATCTCAACTATTTTACCTTCACATTATTTCTATCGCCAGGATTGGGAAGTTTCACTAGGCGGTTTTCCTTGGTCATGTTATTTGTTTCTTTGGAATGAGACCCAATTTTTCTTGTCCCATAATATGTTAGGTTCAATGGCTGCTTCTTATCGCCTGCCCTTTGAATCACTTAGGTCGTCCTCCTATATTTCATAACTGATTTCAGTTAAGATTCAGTGTACGGTGGCGGTCAGATAAGTTACAACTGACGAGTAAATGTTCTACGTAAAATTTTTATCAATTAAACCAAAGGCAAAAATTTTTTAGGTGTCTTCTTAGCAAGAATTCTAAAATATATTCTAAACAAGAATTCTAAAACATATTCTAAACGAGAATTCTAAAATACTCCATACAAGAATTCTAAAACATATTCTAAACAAGAATTCTAAAATATTTTATACAAGAATTCTGAAATATTTTCTAAGCGAGAATTCTAAAACACTCTATACAAGAATTCTAAAATATATTCTAAACAAGAATTCTTAAATACGCTATGCAAGAATTCTAAAATATATTCTAAACAAGAATTCTTAAATATTCTATACAAGAATTCTGAAACATATTCTAAATAAGAATTCTAAAATATTCTATAAATATTCTATACAAAAATTCTGAAATATATTCTAAACAGGAATTCTAAAATATATTCTAAACAAGAATTTTAAAAATATTTGAAAATTGACGCTCTTAACAACATAAAACAGCTGAACGTGAAGGAAAAATAAGAAACTGGCAGGGTGAAATCTGTACGCAAAACCTTACTCATCTGTCACCAAAGTGTCAACACAACAAATTCCGTTGAAGCGCCGTTGCTCAAGGCTCTCTGTGTTCTTACTGACTGATCACAGATTTATTAACACCTTTCAGAACTGACCAAGAAAGAAATTGCAGGTAATTGTTAATATCTAGGTCGGTTTGTCACTGATTCCTCTGTGATGCTGAGGAATGTGTGTAGCATAGTATACTGATTTACTGTGATGCAACAAACAACAACACGCCTTAAATTAATTACAAGTATCGCTTTAGATTTATGGTCATGAACTTAAGAACTCAAGTGTTGATAAGTCTGGTTCGATATTAAGTCTAATCCTGCTTACTTTCGCTTTATTTTTTACGGCACCGAGAACATCAGGTGTTTCAATGCCAATTTAAATAAATCAATAACTCTTTTCTTTTATGCTCATCTGAAGAAGATCAAAAGATTGGACACCTAATGACAGCGTTCGTCAGTCAATTCCTGTCAGGCTTTCGAATACTATGTCAACGCATCGGCATTCAGTGCATTCATAAAGAATGAAATTAGCAATTTAATTAATAACAATCTAAAAATAATTTACCTTATCTTTGGACGAGTGGGATACCCACACCCTCTTCAGGCGTAGTCACGAGACAATGTAAGAAACACTGAGCTGAGCTGCCACGAATCGATGTTAGCAAGCAGCAGCGCAGCGAAAACATTTGAGCTAACTGTTAGTAACCGGAAACGTGAAGGCGATAACGTTCTGCCAGCATTGCTCACTTTGGACTTGTCGGGTGGAAACACGAGAACTTTCCTTGACTGACATCCGCTTGCAGTTTTTAAGGGGATGACTCCAGCGCCCCAGGGTACGACTTGAAGGGTTGTTTTTGTTACTCATTTTGACCCGACCGAGCAGTTTCATTATTGATATTAACTATAGTGTGCATAAAAACTTGTATATTTGCGGATTTAGCCTAAAAGTCATAAAATTAATTTTCATTATAAATAATAATAATAATATTAATAATAATAATCTCAAGCCAATGGTCCCTGTGTGCTTGTTCAATGTGAATATGATTCATCTGACGAAATAATAATAATAATAAGAGACCAAATAAGTGAAATCTGTGTTCTTACTTTCTTCTTGTTATATACTCATTTTAACATATGAAGAATTTACCAAGCACTTCTCTTAGCTTACGTTAGCTCCTGCTATTATCTTCAGAGCGTCTTTGTGATATAATTTTCATTTAATGGGTCTTTTTATCATATTAATAACAGGAACGTGATTGTTTGTCTTTTGTTGCAATTATAATAATAACTGAATGCCCGCATTGTATAAAAAAAATTAATTGAAAATTAAGGAATACAGTGCGATGTAGGTGAAAATAAAAAATGCATCAGTGAATAAATAAATAAATAAATCCATTAAAAAGTTGAGGCAGAGTAAATAAAACTAAAAGTAACGATGCCCATCCCGTCAGACTTCACATGAAAAAGTAGAAACACGATGAGAACAACAACAAAATGTTGCTCAGTAAAAGGGAGAACGATAAATGGGCACCAGATGTAAGAGAAAAAGATTCCACGAGCCAGGACAGCAAAGACCGAAATTAGGAATGTGCAAAAAGAGTCCGTGCTAGGAATCCGGTATCTATAAACTGAATTATATAAATCTCAAAACAAATTTTCATAATACACCAATAGCAAACAAGTAAGAAACGCAGTCGAGTCTTTTGTAAAGCGTATAATCAAAGCCTTCGAAAATATTGCTATCTTTAGGTGGTCTGGGTATAATGCTGTATGAGCCGCGGCTCATGAAACTCTCAGGCGGCCGTGGTGGCCTGTGTTGTTGCGTTGGCAGATGCACGATTATGGCTAACTTAAACCTTATATAAAGTATAAACTACCGAGGCTAAAGGGCTGCAATTTGGTATGTTCAAGGATTGGAGGTGGATGATCAACATACTAATTTGTAGCCCTCTAGCCTCAGTAGTTTTTAAGCTCTGACGGCGGACAGACGGATAAAGCTACCTCTATTAATAGTTTTCTTTTACAGAAAACGAAAATTGAGATTCTGGTTCTTATTCTCGGGTGCTTCAAATCTCGTTTAAAACTGAACCTAAATTCAAAACATTCTCCAAAAATTCTGGGAAGATGGGAAGATTTATACAATAATTTGATACCATATAACTACCAAGGATCCCTGATACATAAAAGAATATCACACGGACTTATAATACATAACCATGAAGTGTCATATGGGTTCATGTTACTTCTAGCGCTATCACAAAGCCAATTTGATCTGGAAACCTCAGATAAGAACGGCATACAGATTAACCACCATTTAGAACTTTCCCATCACCAGAGTGTTGTTACCAAGGCCAGCCAAAGGGACACTCGTCTTTGATCATGAAGTTGCTATGTACAGACACGAGAGAAATAAATTCACTTTATCTCGCCCACGCCCTTGAGGCGGCAGTAAAAACACTACGCAGAGCAGTGGTTAGTCGCTGGGTGGGGAGGGAGGGGGGGAGGCATCCTTGAGGATTCGGGGTGACGGATAAGGAAAGCTATTCCTAGAGCAGAGTGTGTTGAGGGTCAAGCATAACCAGAGCACACTTAATAAGTATACAAATACTACGCATCATCAGTGCCCATGAACTCGATGCACTCTGCACAAAATAGGCATGGAAGTGAGTGGGGAAAAAAAATTAACTATTCACAATTATTGTAAAACTGACACAATTGCATTTCTCACATTATGCATAACACTGAGCTCTTATAAGTTAACGCAAGTGTTAAACAATTTTGAGAAAACAGAGCTTATTAACTACATCTGCCATCTGCTTAAAAATGTGCATAAAAATAAGATGCCATTAATCGATAGTCATTTCCAGATGATTTAGTATATAACGTCATAATCCTGTATTAGCTGTGAAGCTACGGAATTCTCTCTCTCTCTCTCTCTCTCTCTCTCTCTCTCTCTCTCTCTCTCTCTCTCTCTCTCTCTTTTGCTTCTGTTTTATTTGATTTTAAACATTTTGTCTGTTCTAAGAGGCAGTTTTATTGTTTATTTAGGGGTTCGTCACTTCTTTACGTTCTCCAACATTTTTTTTATTAGAGGCTTAATCATAATACTGTATATGTACTCCGTCTTCAGATCAGGTTATTGTTAGCACACATACAGGCACATGCACATATCACACACATACAAACATACACACACACGTGTATGTGTGTCTAGGACAGATAATAAGACTGATGCACTTAATATCTCCAGTGTTTCACTT
>NC_087210.1:68372788-68577788 GCF_015104395.2 Macrobrachium nipponense
TGATTTCTCCTTTGTGCGCTGGTTCGAATACACGGGAGGACGAAATTATTATCAACTAAAAAATTCCCCCTCTGTTAACATATAAGAAAATATATTAATTTCGAAATAAAGCAAATTGGATATTAAAGGACATTTGTAGCTTAATGCATATATATATATATATACATATATATATACATATATAGATATAGATATATATATATGTATGTATGCATGTATGTACTGTATATATACATATATATATATATATATATATATATATATATATATATATATATATATATACAATTGAAAATCACAGTTATGCTCGTGAATTAATTGACAGCTGAAGCCACATAAGATGTTTAAAAATAAAGGACAAATTGCTAAGTGCTTCATCTCAACATCCTCTTACTTTTTTTCTTTCATTTGCATTCAACATCCATACTTCAGTTTCATAAAGGAGAGTTGGTTCAACGAGGCCTTCATGCATTCCCAATTTGGCTTCCATTTTCTTCCCATTCTTTTGCATTCACCCTGATGCCTTCCATGCTGCGCCCATTCTGTGACGTCCACCTATTCTCAGCCTACCATCATCCATTAATTTTTTTCTCCCATGTAGCCTCACGAATCAACTGCTTCCACTCTTCTTTCCATCTTCCTGGTTTTTTGTGGCCGTCACAACCTAACTTTTGTTCAAAATTTTCTCCTTAGCTTTCTCCATTTATATACACTTTAAGACTTTCCGCTGGATTCTGTCATTTCTTTTCAATGTCATTAGCAAATAGCCACTACACACTCTACTCACGATTAATTTTATTGTCCCACCAGTTTGTGTGTGTGTGTGTGTGTGTGTGTGTGCATACTAGAGATGATTCGTTACAATCAAATGCACAAACATGTGTTTATGCATTCATGTCACAGAGGGTAAATTTAGACGTGACATTACACAAAATATCAGACGCAGAATAAAAACTAGAAATGAACTTCCTCAAATATTCACGGAGTGAGGAGGATTCGCAGATTAAAAATGCAGAGATGGTATGGTCGTGTAGAGAGAATGGAAGAATAGACACTAATTATGATATGTTATTAGTATTTTAAACCCCATGAGAAGAGAATACCATGAGAAATGTTAGAATGGATGGGAAGTTAGAGCTTTCAAGGCAAAATGCGAAAAATAAAGTGGACGGGTAATACTGGAATTATAAAGTCGGTAGATGGGAGTGTGCAGATGAGTGGCAACCAATTGCGAGGGGAATCTCAATTAAAAACTTGGAACAAACGTCAGTCATTTCAGTGATCCCAAAAGAAAGGCTAACCTTGACACAACAGTTGAACCCAGTCTATTCTTTATTACGCACATTAGAAGCATCGTTGCATAAACGAGGAAAGGAGCGATTACATGCTGTTTATATTCAAATTTTTTATTCAGTGCAATTTGCTGCAGTAAATGTGAACACTTAACTCAAGATATATTAAGAGACTCGATGGCATGCATCTGGTAAACACATTTTGCTCACTCTCTTTCTCTCTCTTCTCTCTCCCTCCTGATGCTATGCCATTTTCATGAAGCATTTATTAAGGGTATATGCTAATGTTTTTGTTATCGTATCGGGATGGCTATACGGCAGGAAACGTAAACACTCTTATCTAGCTCAGGTCTGGTTGCGGGTGAGCTGGGAATGGCGTTCGGCATGAGGAAATTGAGTGTGAGTGCAGTCCCCAAAGGAAATAACTGATCCTTCTCCCAAGTAAGAGCAATAGCATTGCACCACGACTGGAACAAAACATTCTTCGGAAAGATTAGGCCAAGAGATTCCGGTGGTGTTGATTCACGTTCAGATTCGGTAAAAGTCAATTAATGGGGATATCTGTTGTAATTATTATTACTGCTACTATTGCAAACTTATATTTCTCTGGAAACATGCTCAAGCAAGCAGATAACATTTTTATTCAATATTCCTAAGGCTAACATTTTAAAAACAGTTCATAGAGGATTGCCATATGTATTCTTAGCTCCAAAAGCTCGTATCACCAAATAATTTCACACAATGGAATCAATAAATATTACTTTAGCGTATTGACTCCAGTTGAAGGCTAGAGAACAGAAGTCACATATTTGTTAGACCACTCGAGAAAGGCGTAATGAATGCATACTTGAAAGTTTTGATCACATGGTTTTTGGCATATAAGGTGTTTGAATCGGCAGCAAGTCGACCACCTTAAAACACGAAAAATGAGCGTCAAGCATCTTGACGAAGGATTACGTAATGAAGCAGATTTCCCAAATCCTCTAAGTAGCAAACAGAGAAGGTGAATAACGATACCTTCCATTTAGGTTTTCTCTGAAACCGATCATTTTCGCCAAAACGGCCTTTTGGTATGAAAAAAAAAAACATTCGTTTAAGCTTAATTTTGTGTGGTAAAACCGATTTGAAAACCATACTAATACACTAATAAATTAACCGTAATCGGAATGATAACGTTTTGAAGTCCCAATCGAAATTTCTTTTTCTTGGGCGTGTCCTGCGGCCTTGCGTATTAGGAGAGGAACAATGAACGCGTTCAGCAGTCGAGTCAAACGAGTATATAATTCTCCTGGAGGACCTCCTACGTGGCTTACTGCCTCTTGTCCCAGAACTAATGATTCTCTTAAATGTGTAGTTTGCTTATGTTCACTATAAAAACTTTACTCCTACATGAAAAATTAAATAAATCGACAAACTGGGAGATTTCTGCGCCTATAAAAATGCTTCTGTTGAATATATATATATATATATAATATATATATATATATAATATATATATATATATATATATATATATATAAATTTGAATCTAACAAGCTTATTTTAAAAACCAAAGTCAGTTTTATAAATGTACATTGAATCGTGCAAATTTCTTATGCAGGAGCATTAAAACTCATTGTTAAAGAATCCTGAAAGTCCATGATTGTCTAAATATACATATAAAAAATATTGCATTAACTAATTTATGATGCGATCTTTGTACAGACATCTGGTGTGTGTATATATATATATACACGAGATTTTTGTGTACAGAGAACGCATCATAAATTAGTTATAGCAAGAATTTTCTATGTGTATATTTAAGACTATCACCAACTTTCAGGATTCTTTAACAAGATAATTGAGTTTTAATATTCCTGCATAAGAAATCTGCACGATTCAATGTAATACATTTATAAAACTGACTTTAGTTTGAGCTTGTAGATAAATGGAAATAGTTTCGAAATAACTCGTGACCAGAGTAAGTCAAATAGCTGAAAGAACTATCTTGAAAATCGGGCTTTCTTTACCCTCCAAAAACACGACAAACATACCCAAATATAGCTATAAATAACAGTTCCTTTACGAAAACAACTTACGGGTGACCTAAAAATAACTCCCAATGTTATTCACTATAAGCTTACCGTATATGCTTTGAAAAAATTGGGTGAAGCTGCCTTCAGATGAATAATTCAGAACAGAGTTGTAGCAGACGTAAATCCTTAGCAAACTTCAAGATGTCTTCCTTCTCAAACGTAGTCCCAATTCAAACTAGTAGTCACGTCTGTCAGTGTAGCCGTCTAAAGTCTGGAGAGTGGCGGGAGAGTCAAAAGACCAAGAGGTGGGGGGATGGGAGGGGAGGGGCCGTTAGCTATCAGGAGGGAGGGTTTTTGCAGTGTCTACTACTACGTACAACGTAGCATCCAAGTGAGGGGAAAAGGAGTGAGAGAGAGGGGAAGGCAGAAAGGGGGTTGCCAAAGAGTGTGTTCCTCAATGCCCACACCGAATCAAGTTGCGGTTTTCTATGACTTGTGGCTCAAACCCCAAAGGCTCCATCAGCGCCACACCCGGCCGAGCTGGCCCCTGCTGACGCACAACGAAGCTCGAATAAAAGTTGTACATTTGTGTTCTCCTTCTTTCCTCTTATTAATATCCTCCCCGACCCCTGACTTCGCACGTATCATGTCATCCTCATATTTTACAATCTCGAAAGTCCTGTATAACTACAGAAATCAAGTGGATTAATAAATGAAGTGAGATCTATTACTACAATTAAGCTGCCGTGTGTGCCTGATTTGCCAATGTAAACAAACAGTCGGGAACCCACACTACTTAGGGTTCGGGTAGGAGAGTTCACTACAGTTATAGTATTCATTGCATTTTATAATATTCGGTCATTCTACACTTCAAACACTAATAATCTTTGGAATCTACGTGGCAATTTGCCTGCAGCCACTGATGAAATTATTTCGCTTATTTTATTGTATTTTACAGTTTATGAATACGGAAAACATGTTTACTCTTACAAAAAGAGAAAGGAAGAGAATTCACAGAGGACCCGAAGCTATAAAATGATCGACTAAAATTCAATCTGTTCATTTTGTGTGATGACATGACGGTAAGGAATCAGTTTTACACTTAATTGCTTTTGTTTTTATATTTCAGTATTTCTTTTAACACTAATTTCCTCAAAAAGGCACTGAAGATGGTTATTTTGTTATTCAATTCAGATATTTTATACAGTAGTCATTTTAGAGTTTAGACCGATTTAAAAGTTTATTTTTACTAAATCTTACTGTGATGGTAGTGCAAAGTTTGTTAGGAGGTTTAACAAGGGGTTTATAAATAACCTTCGGGCTAAATCAGGCCTTTATTCGCTCACATACGCTGACGTTCGTTTTAGATTATGCCAGCCTTGTGCTGGCACGGGCTCTTTGGTCTCGGGCAACATTTATATAACATACACTGACGCACACACTCGTATGTACACAAATATTAACAAAATTTGTATAAAAACTGATGAGGATAGCAGTGGGGGACCTACGTGACAAATGATGAGGTCAAGTGGGTGAGCGAATATCATCAGGAATTCAGGCCTGTAGTGCGCATGCGTTATGTTGACGACACTTTTCTTCAATTTATTACTCGTCCGTGATCGAAGAAAGCCAACATACAAGGGAGGGGTATGACAGGTATTTTTTATGACGTGGTTTATCAAATTTTACAATATATGCAAAGTAACAAAATGCAATGGTAGAATAAGGATAACAGAGCAGATAGTATTAGTATATGAAAAAGTACATTTATTCGTTTTTCAATTAATACTTTCAAAGGTCGTCGACTTTATTAAATATATCGGTGTGATTTCGAAACAGAATGTATAAGTATCGAAGGTTTTCATGGAAATTCTACAAATGCTTAAGGATTAGTTTCAAAAATTGTTTTCAAAACCTACAAGCCCCATGATAGTTTATGCAAGTGCTCCAAATACCTGTTTAGGAAGTGCAATAACCTCAGTAAGTCTTGAGAAAAGGCTGCCAAAGCAACTGATGGAGTCCTACTCTCAAATAAGTATGAGTAATTTACACCATATCTAAACCAAAGGGGTAATTTAATTAATGTTCGCAATTTCGAACGCTATAGAAAACCAATTAACTTAAGACGATTACTATAAATCAAGCCAGTGGTCCACAGCATAGAGGGCCATTAATGAACCTATATATTCCATCTATGGCTGTATATTTTAAAATGCGTGTCAAAATCGACGAACCTGTGACTCACTAAGCGTCTTAGTGGCTTAATGTACCCACCATGCGTTAAATCCGTAGAAACTGAAAATGATGGTAGAGGAGAGTTATATCAACTGAAATAATGAAAAATATGTATGACGTCAGTTGTATATCAGTAGCTATCAGTCTCTTTCACAGCACAGATGATTATATTATTTTTGCAGTGACACCAAATATTGACGCTGTACTTTATAGTGTGCACTTGTGTAATTGCTGTACCATTACTCCCAGTATAGGAATGGAATGAAATGGAATATGGAATTTAGGCTTGAAGCCAAGCACTGGAATCCAAAGGATTATTATGAGAACTATGGTAGATATAAGTCTTAAAAGTAGTTGATTTACGATAATTTGTACAACCGTTTTCCTAGTAAACTGAAAATACGATTTTTCACGGGTTTTGAAATGGCGTAAGATCGCATGGTGACGTTATATATGAGTCGTCCGTGCTTAAATGTTATAATATTAGTAAATATAGATAATTCCCATCATATTGATGCCGAACTTGGTAACTGTGTCGTGGTTCTGTTATTTTGCAACTCATCCCTGTCTGACTCCATCTCCACATTTCTACAAACGGGAAATTTACGAAAAACTACGTAGGACTACAGATGCCCTGAAAAGGAAACTCGACAGAAAACTAAAAAATCTTATTGATAGCAGTGATTGGACTAATTGTGCACGTCAAGATTGTGTTGTTAACTTATCTAGTAAACAAATCAGTGAAAATGTTGTGAGTGCGCTTGGATATGGTTTATCTTTCTTTGTAACAAGTAGACCTTCTGCTTTAATGATTGGGTCATCCCTAAGTAAATTTGAAAAATATTGTGATCTTCCTCAAAATCATGTTGACATGATTAAAGGTATTGTTTACGGAGCTGCCAATGTTAAGCATGAAAGTAACCTCCCTGCTCGCTATATATAAGAAAAGTTTTACCGATCTTACAAAGGACAATACTATCAACATTACAAAAGCTGATAAGTCAAATAGTATAGTAATTTTAGATAAAGCTGACTACATATCACGTATGCAAGCCCTACTGGATGATGATGTGACTTATAAAAAACTAACAAAAAATCCTCTTGATCAAGTCATAAAAAACTTCAATAGCATAGTGAAAAGTATCCTTAAAGATAAAACAGAACTACTAGGCAAATTGTCAGTCAAATCTCCTTCGCTACCTTACTTATACGGATTAGTCAAAACGCACAAAGAAAATAATCCTATGCGGCCTATTATCAGTACTGTTGGTTCAATTTCATATAAACTCTCGAAATATATCACTAAGATCTTGTCCCCGTTACTTGGAACCATCTCCGATTCTCATATATATAATTCTTTAGATTTAGTTGATAAATTAAACAAAATTGCTCTTTGCCCTACTGATAGATTCGTTAGTTTTGACGTATGACCTCTTTTTACTAAAGTCCCTATAGACTCTATTTTAGAATATCTTAGCAATGAACTACCTGTGCATGAATTACCTCTACCTATAAGTCACATTATTTCACTCACGAGTTTGTGCATTTGTGATTGTAAGTTTATATTCAATGGTGAATTTTATCAACAAATTTTTGGCATGGCAATGGGAAATCCTTTATCACCATTACTCTCAAACCTGTATATGGAATTCTTTGAAAAACGCTACTTACATAATATCATTCATATTCCTGTAAAGTGGTATCGTTACGTTGATGATTGTTTAGCTGTTCTTCCTGTCGGTATTGATGTAAATGATTTACTCTCTAAATTAAATAACCAGGTACCATCGATTAAGTTTACTCTAGAATTAGAAAAAGACAATTGCCTCCCTTTCTTAGACGTTTTGATACATAGAGAACCATTTCAATGTAAATTCAGTATTTATAGGAAACCGACTAACAACTTAACTTATGTTCATTTCTTCTCAGGCCACCATCTTAATATAAAAATATCAATTTTTTCCTCTATGTTTTTACGAGCATTGCGAATTGTCAGTCCACAATATTTGAATCAAGAAATTGAATATATAAGAAAAATAGGGAAAGATTTATGCTATCCTTCACATATATTAGACATTTGTTATAATAAAGCCCACAAAAAGTTTTATACTGTAAATAACACACAGAAAGAAAATTCTAAGAACATTCTCAGTTTGCCTTATTTTAACGGATTTGAAACCATTAAACCATTGTTAAAAGTTTTTAATGTCAACCTTGTTTTTTCCTATAATAACACACTAAAAAGAATGTTAATAAAAAATGGCCCCAGAGAAAGCAACAACATAATATATAAAATTCCATGTATGGATTGTCCCTCATTCTATCTCGGACAGTCCAGCAAAGGCTTAGAAGTAAGGCTAAGCCAGCATAAATACTCTGTAAAAACTGGGCAAAAATCTAATGCATTATTCATTCATTTAAGTGAAAACAACCACCGAATTAATTGGATTGATAGTTCAGTAATTGCATGGTCAAAAGATGTCTTATCACGAAATCTTTTAGAATCTGCTTTAATACAACTTACTTTTCATTGTAATTTCAATGTTAGTCGTGGCCTTTTTCATTTAGACCCTTGTATCTGTAACATGTGTAAGAATGACCTCAAAGATATAATTACTGACTTAAATAAAAATCAGTTGCCTTAGAGTTATTAAATTTTGTTGTAATGTATGTCTGTCATGTTTTGTGAATATGGTTTTGTTTACCAAGTTCCAATAGCTGTCACCTATAATCCTTTAATTGTCTGGAAATTGTATCTGAGATGATTGTCTTAAACCTTTAATTGCACCCATTGTTTATGCTTGTTTGGGAAGGTTTCTTATCTTCCAGGTGTGTCGGATTCTAGGTACTAATCCCTTTATAATCCCTATCTGTCAGTTATACGAGCCTTCTTGTATTGCCTTTTCTCGTATTTATGTCAGTATCTGCTCAGTAAAGGACTTTTAAAGTCGAAAGATCTTGTAGACTCCTTCGTTTATTTTTCCTTCGTGGCACTTATCTTTATTTATATATGTATATATATATACGTATATATATATATATATATATATATATATATATATATATATATATATATATATATATGTAAAAAGGAGGAATGTACAGACTCATCATTTTTAACTTCCCTGGATACAGAGTTCGGGCAACAGCTTAAGAATGCTGATGACTCTTTTTTGGGTGGTGCGATGTTAAAGTTCCTTACCTAAGCATATCAGTGCCATGAGAGATTGTCCAAGGTGACTTTGAAACCAGTTGAAAGTAGTTTCAGGGCATTGACGAAGAGTGTGAATTCATGTGTACGTGTACGAGCTATGTCCGTTCTTAATGGCATGTATTAGCCAGAACGAGAGAGACGGCTGCCTCGGGGAGAAAAGGCAGAATGCCAGGATGGCTCTGCAATGTTTTTTGTTTTGTGAAAAGTTGTGATATTCCAAGCTGCAATGGGTAAGAGTTACTGTGATTTAGCCAAATATATGGCTTGTGGCTGTTTTGACATTATTGCAATGATGTTCTGTTTCATTTAATCGTTTGACTCTGTCTTTATAATTGTGTATACTTACTAGTGTGCTCTCCTGTTCTTTTAAACGGGCGGATCTAGTGGAGGGGACTAAGTGTCCTAGTGAGGGGGACTGTATTTTGGAGAGGAGATAATTGGTGTTTGACTATTACTGATTAAGACTATTTTTTCACGGGGGGTTATCTAAGTTACTTGAACTATGAGTTATTATTCTATTAATCATCCTGTAAGAATCTGAATTATTCAATTAGTACTTTGCTTTGAATAAATGTCTATTTTTGTAGTTCCGACTCTGATTTGGTGATCTTAGATAATGGAGTGGAGGTTGTGAGAGAGAGAGAGAGAGGGAGAGAGGCTATTGTCAGAGAGAGAGAGAGGAGAATGTGTTACCAGACAAGGTGTTACCAGTAAACCTTTCGCTCTTGGCCTAACGTTACCTATGTGAACAACGGGGCGGTGCTCCCTACTCCCGTTGTTATATATATATATATATATATATATATATATATATATATATATATATATATATATATATATATATATATATATATATATATATATATATATATATATATGCTTAAAAAATCACTGTAGATGCACATGACTTCATAAATAAGCAAATCCCACAGGAAAATGATAGTCAGAAATCCGAGCGCTTTCGTCTTTACTCAGACATTGTCAAGGAGTTAATGAAGTACAATTGGAGAGAAAGGTCTATTCGTGACATCCTTCTGTAATGCTCTTGTCATCGCTCACAAACTGAAACTCCGACTCAACTTTCTACGGAAGTGTATGAACGAGCAAGTGATGCCCAAGTCGATTTTACCAGTGAGAATTCTTCGTTTAGCAGAGTGACCTTTCGACGAGTTTCAACGCATCATACTTCAGAAACACATCGACATCACAAAAGTGGAAGTAGATGATGCGTTTCATACACTTAGAAGCAGACGGTATGGCTTTAATCAGACGGTTCCTGTCAATTGGAAGAATCGGATGCTGGATTATTACTACGGAAAATTGAGAAAGTGCTGCAACCGTCTTGAAAGGAAGCTTCAAGTCAAGCTGAAAAATCTTAATGCTGAAAGCGATTGGACTAAGCATGTCAATGTGGACTTCGTGATTAATTTATCAGACAAACCAGTGGATAGTGCTACGACAGCGGCTTTGGGATATGGGTTAAGCTTTGGTGTATTTAATGGTAACCTGGACTGTGTCGACATCTCTAAATCCTTTTGTTATTTAGAAAAATTTAATCAAAACCTATGCCCTGATGATATCAATATTTGTAAAGGTATTGTATTTGGTGCTATGAGTAAACCTTCTCCCCCTAATGTACCCGTGAAATTTCTCCAGGCTTTTAAGAAAATTAAAGAAGACGAAACAGTGAAAGTGACAAAAGCAGATAAAAATAATGCAGTGGTAATAATGAATAAAAGTGACTATATAAGTAAAATAATGACATTGCTAAATGATACTGATACTTATACGAAACTGAGGTCTGACCCTACACAGACAGTGAATTCCCATTTTAATAAACAAATTAAATCCATTTTGAAGGGCTTTGATTAAACAGTTTACACCGCAATGCGCCTCCCTACCTTATATGTATGGTTTAGTCAAGACACATAAAATCAATAACCCTATCAGACCAATCATTATTTCAGTGGGCTCAGTTACGTATAATTTATCTAAATGGCTTGTAAAAATTCTTACTCCTTTGGTAGGAAACATTTCTAACACGAATGTTAAAAACAATGTTGATTTTATAAACAAATTGAATAGTTTAAATTTGAATTTTGATTTTAATATGGTTAGTTTTGATGTTGTCTCTTTATTTACAAAAGTGCCTGTAGATGACTTACTTCAATATTTGGAGGAGGAATTAGAACGTTATGACATTCCCTTAAGTGTTGCAAACCTCATTAGTCTCATAAGGTTATGTATCAAAGATAGTAAACTTTGTTTTAATGGGGAATTTTTTGTACAAAAGTTTGGCATGGCTATGGGTAATCCCTTATCTCCTGTCCTTAGCAATATTTACATGGAATTTTTTTAGACAAAACTCTTACCAAGAATTTTGCCCCAAAAAGTTATTTGGTTTAGATATGTGGATGATATCTTCTGTATTTGGCCAGTTCACGAAAATCTCCAGGAATTCCTTAGTAATCTCAATAATTTAGTCCCTTCTATAAAATTTACTGTAGAAGAAGAAAGAAATTGCAATTTGGATTTTCTTGATGTAACTGTCCATAGAAATGATAGAAATTTCACCTTTTCAGTCTTTCGAAAATCAACTAACATTGCCTCTTTTGTTCATTACTACTCCAATCACCATCAAAATGTTTAATTCTCTGTTTTTTCTGGGATGTTCCTAAGGGCTTTACGTGTCTGTAGCCCGCAGTTTATTGACGCTGAAATTAAAACTATTTATGATATTGCATTGAAACTTAAATACCCAAGGACTTTCATAGATGTGGCATGGAAAAGAGCTAGAAAAACATTTTATTCAATTAATGACAAACTTGAATTTAGTAAGCATAACATTCTAAAATTATCCTATGATGAAAGGTTTTTAGATATTCCTAGACTTTTAAAGCTTTTTAACATAAATGTTGTTTTCAGTAATATTAATGTCAAGAGTTTAATAATAATTTCAAAAAGTGTGATAAAGTCTATTACGGACAAACCGGTAAATCTCTTTCACAATGTCTCAAACAACATCAACATTCTGTGAGAACTGGGCAAATATCAAATGCATTATTTGTACTTATGAGAGATTTAGACCATCCTATTAACTGGAGTCAAGCAAGAGCCTTAATACCATGTAATGACACAGTTACAAGGAATATCATTGAATCTTGTTTCATCAAGTCAAATAATAGAAATGTTCTAAATTTAAGTCTTGGTGTATTTAAACTTGATGCTTTCATTATGAAAAAAGTTGTAGATAAATATAAGCAACAAAATTAATATATTCAGTTTTTACATGTTTTGGACTGTAAAGGTACTTTGTAATTTCGGTTAGGTTTGTGACCGTGTGATATCCGATAATCCTGGATTATCTCTTTTAATTTTTACCCTTTTGACAATTAACCATCTGGTATTCTTGATCTTGTTGTGTACCTGAGACCTTTCTCTCCAATTGTACTTCATTAACTCCTTGACAATGTCTGAGTAAAGACGAAAGCGCTTGGATTTCTGACTATCATCTTCCTGTGGGATATATATATATATATATATATATATATATATATATATATATATATATATATATATATATATATATATATATATATATATCTTTCTGTAATGTATAAATCATTCATTTGTAGTTTTCCTTCTTGTTCACTACAATGTTTCTTTGATCATTAACATAGGTTTTGTTTAGCCTTTTTTTTTTCAATGAGTAATTTTCGTCTGGAGCGTTTTAGTAGAGGGAATGTTAGGGCAACTGCATTCTTTACGTATTCTCGAAGGTCAATAAAGAATTATGGTTCTTATTTTTATTCTTTTTTTTACAAAAAAAATGTGACCAAAGTCTAATTTTCTGTTATGTGAAATACTTCCGTTGATGCTTGTGAATTGTGCACCATAATAAAGAATGTATATTGTGGCTGAAATTATGATTTTCCTAAAAAAGTTAGTTGATAAGCATTAAGAATCTCTTTCTCTCTCGTGGTGGACTTGGTAGCAGGCTTCTCACAGCCGAGAACCCGCGTTCGATCCTGGTACAGCAAAACATTCGCATTGCTACAAAACCATTCAATACATAACAATCAAACAGCAAGCAAGCATTCATGTATTGTCAGCGTCAAGAGGAAAACTGTTGAAGTGGCATTTGCTAAACCAAGATCAGCAAACCTCCAGCCCGCATGATCACATCGGTTTCAAGAACAATCAGAAAACTGCAAGTGTCTACTTCTTCTTTCCCACCGTTATCCCTACACTAAGGGGGATGGTTGCCTGATGCGCCTTTCCTTACACCAGGCATGGTTTATAGTTTGGTAAATGGGTTTTTACAACCACATGCCCTTGCTGTCATCAACCACAGGTATTGGCGGTGGGCCTCGCCTCTGACTAAAAAGTCCACCTGTAAGGCAGCAGTTTCCACAGTTATTAGCGTTGGGCATAGCCTTTTTACTAAAAAGAGTAAGACTAATGCAGCGGCTGTCCTTTTAGTCGCCTTTTACGGCACGCAGGACTTAGGGTGCTAGTATTCTTGTACCCCTACCACGGGGTCGCTCAGAAAACTGCACGTGTCATCTATCAATTAAGCCCTAAGTATCTCTGTGCATTTGAGGGGTGTTAGGCGATGCCCCAGAACCTGGAAGTGTCTCTCGAAAGAATAGTGAATAACCCTTCAGACTATCCTCTGCTGCTTCGTCCTGAACAACCTCTCTAAATCAAACATACAATACTCATTCCACCATGAACTAGTCACACATGCGTCCTCCATCATAGATATTAAAGCCTAGATGCCGCATCGGCCGGCCGGACATACGTCATCAGGTCCGCCATCTTGGCGCGGTAATTCAAACAATGCAGCAGGCTGCAGTATATGACGTTTTTTCGCCACTATTCGCTTAATATTTCACGGATTTTCTTGTCTGATGGTTCGTTACAAAGCTTACATAATTCCCTACAAGGATCTAATAAAATAAAAGTTCTTCCTTATTGTTTGAAAGTTAACTTGCAATGACTTTGTTTTAGCAGGTAGGGGGAAGGGGGCTAGTTGTACACAAATGTTAATATTTACCCATAACTATTGCTGTCAACAATAATTTGAAATGCTGTGATAAGACAGATTACTAAAGTAGGCCTACAGCTATGGATCTGTGCAACTTAAGTGAAATATTTGTCTCTCGAAGTGCTCTGTTAAAAATCCCCCAATATAATTTTTGGCACAGGCCTACAAGTTTAAGTCATAAAACTGTAGGGTTGAGCCTAAAATAAACTACAGTAGGCCCTAGAATAACTAGGATTTCTGTGTTATCTAGCCTTTGCATCTCTGCCTGCTCCTTTGAGCCTGGGGGAGTGGGGGTTATTCCAATTTTTTGGAACGGGATGCTACTCAGTGAATTCTGACCTCTAGACCTGGCTTTGGAAAATTTAGGGGGGATCAAGAGACCTCGTCTAGTGGCAAAAGTGACCTATCTCTAGACCTAATTTTATATGGTGAAATAATTATATAGAACTTAAATTTTTCACAAAACTACCTTTAATTTGCTCAGACTAGGATATATCATTATGGCAAGCATTAACAGTTCAATATAGCTCATCTCTAGACCTGTGTTGTCAAGGACCCAAATTATTATACCTTATTTGGGATAAGGGCCTGGGCCATCTCTATACTTCTACCCTTCCAGAAGGGGATACATCTATAGACCAAAATTGCCAAAATGAGCCAATCCTGACGAGCAACCCTGTATACCCAGTCATAGTACCGCCCCCCCCCCCCCCCCCCCCCCCACCACCCCCCCCCCCCCCCCCCCCCCCCCCCCCCCCCCCTCCACAGAGAGCCTTCCAGCCTAGGCCACAATCATAAGGCCAGTCTAATTTTTTTTCAGCTAACTGTTCATTGGTTTGGTCACACATGTAAATTTAAAGCTATGGGTGGCCTTATGGGTCATTAAGCCTATACTTTGAAGTAACAACTCTCACAATGTATTGCACAATGATTTATTTTCTTGATATTTGTTCTTACATTGAATGTATATATAACATTTATTGTACATCTGTGTATTTATTTATAAATATTCCCAGCAGTTTAAACAAGTTTTTTTTTTCATTGCTGTTTCCAACAGTTTAATGATACTACATTGTAATGATAATCTACATGCATTGATATGAAATTAGCAGGCTATATCAAAACATCAACAAAAACTCATTATGTGCCTTGCTTGGACATTTAGTTATCATTACAAGGACCAGATTAACACTTTAATATTACATAGCTATAATGCAGTGAAAGAAATCGAGAAACATCAAATTAGTGTCCAACATACACGATTTACCCTATTGACCTAATGGCCCTTAAACAATATTGTTTTAACCATTTTTTTCGTAGGCTGTCTTATCACAGCATTTCAAATTATTGTTTACAGCAATAGTTATGGGTAAATATTAACATTTGTGTACAACTAGCCCCCTTCCCCCTACCTGCTAAAACAAAATCATTGTAAGTTAACTTTCAAACAATAAGGAACAACTTTATTTTATTAGATCCTTGTAGGGAATTATGTAAGCTTTGTAACGAGCCATCAGACAAGAAAATCCGTGCAATATTAAGCGAATAGTGGCGAAAAAACGTCATATACTGCAGCCTGCTGCATTGTTTGAATTACCGCGCCAAGATGGCGGGCCTGATGACGTGCGCCAGCCTATTCAGCTAGTGGCCGATGCAGCATCTAGGCTTTTATATCTGTGTCCTCCATCATCAGACACGTGGCGCAGCAGCAACAGACTTCTTTTGTTTCTCCCACCTGCCTTGATGATGAACCATAGTGTCAATCAATGGAGTAGCGATCTCCCTGCTATTGTGTGACCTCGAGCGGCTATATTATTATTTTATTATTATTACTATTAATATTATTATTATTGTTGCAATAATGAAGGAGACCCTCTTTCAAACAAGTATTATAGAAAGATATTTCTGCATCAGCTGCATTTAACTTGTAAAGAGTCTTCTTTATTTTTCTAATAACTGCTTTCTCTCTGCAATTACAACTGGCGAGTATTGCGCCGATATGATTCATTTCAGGGATATTGTTGCTTTAAAATTTATTTATTACAGAAAGTAAATAAATAAATCAAGGTATAAGTCAATTTTAGGTTTAGCCGAATTCTTGTAGTGGCCAACGTTTCTCTCGGTATCACCCGAGTATGATCACAGCTGTGGGTCAGAGTAGACTGTAGATGCTGTCAAGAACTACTCAATATACAGTGGTAAGTTAGCAGGGAATCAACAGGTAGCTGATTTTTTATTGGTTGATGGCACATTCTGTTCCTGCTGTTGGTTGGAGAAAGTTTCTTTCTAGGCTGCTAACCTAATTTAACCAAACCTTGTCTAATCTAACTACCTTCCCACCTAACCCAACCCTAACCTAACCTAACCACCCTCCCACCTAACCTAATCAAAGCACCATCCCACCTAACTCAACCTAATCTAACCCAGCTCAACTTGCACCTAACCTAATCAAACCAAACTACCCTCCCACCTAACCTAACCCAACCCAACCAAACCAAACTCGCTCCTAACCTAACTAAACCTAACTTCCCTCCCACTTAACCTAACCTAACCCAACCCCCTAACCTAACTTAACTACCCTCCCTCTTAACCTAACCTAACCCAACCCCTACTCACCTGCCATGTCCTTCTTTCTTTTCATCATTTGTTTTCTTTAATTTGTTTTAGTTTATAGATCCTTTATTGTTTCTCGCTTTATTCATTGTTAGTTGTTAGAGTCTCAGGAGGCTTAGGAAGACACAGTGCAGGTTTCTTACTTCATTAACACAATAATAAAAATATACATAAAATTACAAGTTAAATATATGACTGCAATCGAAGTGTGAGCCTTTCTTGAATCTTCTTACCCACAACACTTCTGCTTAGGCTCCCAGCTATTTTCTATCTGCTCCTCTGCTCTCTGCTTGCTGTTCCTCTCTGCTTGCTGCGATCTGGGAGGTTCTCCAAAGGAAATTACCCCACCTACCAAAGCCGGAGAATTTGCTATTTTCCCGCCGGGTAGTGGTCCTTATTGGCTGAAGATTACCACCGTCCCTTGGGTGTGATTGCTTGACTTAATTCCTCCCCTTGTGAGTGGAACTAATGACGTCACCAGAACTATCGAGTTTCTGGCGAAAGATCAAAAGCCAGGTCACAGGTGAGATTTTTAATGGGAGCGCTTAGATTAAAACTTCACGCGTGTTATGGCTTCTCTATTCGTTTTCTCAATTTCTTTCATTTGTCTATTAATGGTTCTCTCTCATTTCTTTTTCTCTCTTTTATATTTACACTATTCCTAACTGACATTCTCCTAGCTATCATTACATCACTCAGTCACCTACCAACATTGTCCTCAATGGGTTTTTTTTTATAAATAACAAAATGCATACAATAAAAATTGGTAATAAATGCAAATGTATATATTAAAAATTGTATCTCCAACTGTGGAGGAAAAGATATGTTCATCAAAATATTAAAAGAAATAATCATAGTAAATGTTAAACATATCAACTTACAAGCATATTACATCATATAAGTATAATAAATGAACACAAACAAAAATATTATGTAACACCATACGCTAATCATGGTTATTTTTGAGTTCTGTCAATATCCCTTGTATTTTCTTGATAATTAAATGTTTCACTATTATCATCAACAAAACTATAGTGACTACTATTACTGCTAGATTTACTAATGACAAAACTGGAGAGACCCTTTCAAGTTTTCAAGTTTCTTTAATTCTAATTGAGACAGTCATCTATTTCACGTGGCATATGTTTGTTGAATTTATATTCAGTGGAAAAGGTGCGGTTCATAGTATAATTAGTTTGCTATAACTAACTTACATGAGGTTGCAAAAGACATAACATTTTTAACTTTATTTCTGTACCAACATTAGGACAAGTGAGTGTGGCTCCAACAGTATCTAATGAGAAGACAAAAAGGTCCTGCTCAATTATAATTGCTTTAAAACTCTTATTAAATGGTTGCGAACACATATCCTTCTCTTGATTCTATTTTAAAACAATTTCTTAAATACATGGATAAAAATGAATTACTTTATACAAGTTATTGGTGTTACATACATATTCCCGTTCCTTTAACATGATACTTTCATTAAATTGTTTATCTTTAAAGAACAAAACTAATAATCCATGTCCTTTCAATGCAAACTGTAAACTAATCTAAACTAATCCCCTTTCTAATAATCATTTGATTCTCAATTAACGTAGGAAAGGGGTACAATGACATTAGGAAATTTGTGTTCTTGGTGTTGAAAAGTATAACTAAAATAATTCTGTCATAGAGTACTTTGGCACTCATTAAGTTATAGTACATAAAGAGATCGTCTACTAATGGTATACAACGCATTTCAATTACATAAAACTTAATAATGTCTTCTAATTTTTTTGGAGTGATTAGTGTTGGGCTCAAAATAGGTACCTTTGTAAGCAAGTAAGACAGCATTGAGCATGTCTTCATGTTCCTGTAACACTCACATCACTTTCTAGTGCAAAGGTATTTGAGAAAGTTGTTTTCTGAATTATTCAGTTCCTCTGTTACATTCTGATTAACTTGATTTATAAAACCTTCAATTTTTCTATTTGTACTGCCCACTTTTCTAGTCTGTCTATTCATTCCTTTTCTTGTTCTACATTTGTTTCGGTAGCAACCCCAAACAATTGATTTAAAGCAGTTCCAATAAAGGGTAAGAGGGACCTTGTGGACCCTGTTCTCAGTGTGTTATCTGTGTTCATGTTTAACTTTTCCAATAATGACATGGCACTGTTATTATCACCCTTCTGTAGGATTGCTTTAATGCCATTTTGGATTTCTCTTTATTCACTTTCACGTTTGATCACTATACTAACTATTCCTTGGCCCTTGATCATTTTAACGTTTCCATGTCTTTTAAGCAAGGCACCTTTTCTGAAGAGATGAGCCCGATCATAACTAGTGCTATAATGAGCCGCATGTTTGCATTGGCGAGGATAGACTTTATCAGATTTTTCTATAATACAGATATACATAAGTTTCACTACATACATCATACTTATGATATTTTCAGTCCAACACTATTTACATATATACAAAGATGTATAGACACATATTTAACTCTTTCTGTTTTTTAGATTATACCTTGTTGTAATCGGATTTTCTACAGTAGTTTCACTTCTTATGTTATCTATATCTTCAGTAGACCATAGATCTGTTTTTAATATCTTCACATAATTCCAATGAACTACCCTTTCCCTTCGATCACTTTCACGAATTGCTCTAAATTTGTTCAATTTTAACACTTCTATTACTCTATATGGTCCAGTGAATTTGGGAGAAACCTTTACTTTTGGACCTTCCGGTACATGATTCTGAACATAAATGTGAGTTCCCACCTCATTTCTGGTGTACTGGTATTTTAGTATAGTACTTTGCTTGAGTATCATGTACGTCTTTCAGTCTAGCTCTTGTTTGCATGATAATCTCGAAGTACGTCTGGTTTTCCATGCAACATAGTCATCACCGAAGGGGAATTTTTTAGTCGATAAGAGATTTGCCGGTGACGGAGTGGGTTAAGGCTTCACTGTCGTCATGGATTTGAAGGTGTCGATGGTTCGCGCCTGTGAGCCGACAAATCTCTTATCGACTAAAAAATTCCCCTTTGGTTAAACATATATGAAAATATATTAATTCCGAGGTAGAGCAAATTAGATATTAAAGGACATTTGTAGCTCGATATATAGTTATAAGGATGTCTGGTGGTGTTGAATCGTCTAGCAGTGTGTTAGGCCTAATTCCTTTCTGGTAACCATACAGCAAATAATGTGGGGATTCTCCTATTGTCTCATTGAACAGGGTTTATAAGCCGTTATTTGACACATTATTTCATAAAATTCACATAATTTCTGTAAAAGAACACCAGTAAATTCAGCAGCATTATGAGAAAGAAGAACTTGTGGACATGAATGTCTGGTGATAATTCTAGATTTAAAAGCTTTGGCTACTGTAGCTGTATCTCTGTTTCTTACAGGTACGATTTCTACGTATCTAGTTAGATAGTCTAAGAGTACTAATATTTGTTTATTTCCTCTAATAGATGTTGGAAATGGACCCAAAAACTCCATAGTTACTACTTGAAATGGATTTAATTCTGATGGATATTTTTCAAGTGGAGCTTTTGGATTTACGTTACCTTTATGTTGGTTGCAAAATACACAATTTCGTACAAAGTTATTGGCATCTTCACTACAACGTGGACAAAAATAATTTCTGGTTATGATTCTGGTCGTCTTTTTATTTCCTGGATGTCCTGTTGACTTAAATGAGTGTGTTAGTTCCGAAACTTCTCTGGTCTGTGTTTTTGGGATATATAGTCGAGAACAACCATTTTTCTCTGTCGGTATTTTATACAACAAACCATTTATTAACTGAAAATCAGGTTTTAAGGATTTATTAAGTAATAGCTGTCCTACTATTTGTTTGATTTCTGCATCTTTTTCTTGTTGTATTTTCACTCTTTCTAAATCTAAATATACAATTTGACAACTAAAACAAAAGGTATTAGTTGTAATGCATTTCCTGTTTCTGATCAGTAGGCACATTAACTTTATGACCTAAAAGTATGTGTCTAAATTTCTTTAAAACCTCAATATATAGCTAAACACACACTTTCTATGGTACTATAGTGTCTTTCCTCTGGGCTTGAAACTATTAGCATAATATACTGCTCTCATCCCAGTTTTGGCCTTTTGTAACAATACAGCTCCTAGCCCTGTACTCGAGGCACCACAAACTAAATAAAAATCTTTTGAAAAATCTGGGTAGAATAAATTAGGGTTCCTGGTCATTTTGCTCTTTAATGTTTGTGAAAGGCTGTTTCTTGTTCATCCTTCCATTCATATTTAACTTCATTTTTGGTAAGTTCTGTCAAAGGTTTGGCTATAGTAGCAAAACCCCTGATAAACGGGCGATAGTAACCTACCATGCCTAGGAACCTTCTTAATACTTTCACATTAGTGGGAGCTGGATAGTCAATAATGTATTGCCTTTATTTTACCTGCTTGCAACCGCAGTCCGCCTTCACTAAGTACATGACCCAAGTATTTTCATGATTTCATCAGGAACTGAAATTTCTTCAATTTAAAATTTTTAGTTCTACAATTTCTTATTTCTCTAGGACCAATTCTAATGTTCTGATATGGCTTTCTAAATCTTTACTAAAAATGATAACATCGTCCAAGTATACTGCAACATTTTCTATATCTCCTAGGATTTGTAACATTAATCTGACAAATGTTAAAGGGTCTGATGTGAGTCCAAATAGCATTACTTCAAAAGGTAAATGTTCTTTATGTGTGCTGAAGGCTTGAATTGTTTGGATTCTTCCTCTAGAGGTACTTGCCAATATCCACTAAGCAAATCTAAGGATGAAAATATTTTGGTTCCTCCTAATTGAGCTAACATATCTTGAATTACCGAACTGTGCTGGAGTTGAATTTCATGTAAACTTTTACAAGTCTCCAACTACCATCTTTCTTTGGAACAAGTAACAATGGAGAATTATATGGAGATTTAGAAGGAACTATTACCCCATCTCTTTTCATTTCCCCAATCAAATTGTCAACATATTTGGGTCTCTGGCTTATTGGTAATCTGTAATTAGAAATAAAAAAATGGCTTGGCTCCATCATCTAACAAAATCTTATGTTATGTTCTAACTAGTTTATCTCCTTCCACGGCTATTACATTTCTGTATTTCTCTAGTACTTGAATTAACTAGTTTGTAATTTCTGGAAAATCTGTTTTATTTACTTCCTCATTTATTTGAGTTTTGACCATTTATAGAGAAAAATGCTTTTTCTTCTACTGTTGGTAAAGGATTGTTAATAGGTATTCCTATAAAAAAGACAGTGCCTGCGTATAGTGTTAGTTTGTTATCTGAATAGTTTTGGACATAAACTTCACAATTATCACCATTCTGACAAAATCTGGAAATTCGTCATTCAATAATAGAACATCTTTAGCTTTTACGTTCTCTTTTGCTCTCAAATATATTTTTAAGCATCTTCTATTTCTGAAAAATAACAAAGTTCTGCATTTTCAGTGGTTTCTTCTGTTACTTCTATTATACTATTTATATCTGATTTATTTATTTCATCTAATAGCAATACTTCATTTAATTTTTTCCCTTTATTGTCATAACTCATTACTACAGTGCTACAGTTATTAGTACATGTATCTGTATAGATATCTGTAAAGAATCCAGCCTCAGGGTTCCTGCAGAGAAAGCCAGTTCCGGATCGTGGGCATCTTGGACGAAGCCCACAAGGCTGACTTCGTCATGTCGACCAAGTCGGAGGAAGTGAATGCCCAAATGTGTCCATGGATGTTTGCGCAGCCAGACATGACACGCTACAGCAATCTGAAGGCGGAGCTGATCGACACCTTCTCCCTCCCCTCCATCAACAGGACCACCCGAATTCTAGACCTGGCAGCACACTCCATACGCAACCCAACCCACAGGTCTCCCGGAATAGGTTGATGGACCTCATCCTCCTGCCGGAGTGGGATGACCACGGGCAACGGAGGGAGATCAGCCTTAAGTGGGAGATATTCCTCTGCCAGTTGGACCCGGAGGTGAGGAAGCAGATTACAGAAAGCTACACCCTATCCGACGAAGAGTTGGTCGCGAAGGCCCAAAGGCTGACCGAGGCCTCCCGGGTGGCCACTTTTTCCATCCCATCGATGCATTCAACCAACTGCCTGATGGAGGACGATGAAGTAGAAGAAGCAGCAGCAGAGATCAACGCCATACAAAGAAGACCCCCAACACAGCAGCGAGGTGGAAGCCCAGCTTGGTGTTTCTACCATAGAAAATTTGGCAAATATGCCAAATGGTGTGAGAAACCATGTTCATAGATCCAGTCAAAAAATGGGGAAGGCAGCCGCCCCATTAGCAACCATGGCCATGCTCCTACAGAGGCCACAACCCGTAGGTATTTATGTCCACGAGGAGATCTCCGGCTGGAGGATGTTAGTGGACACCAGATCCCACAGGATATCCAACCTGGGACGGACCTACTTTTAGCCTTTTATCATTGCCGACATCAAGGGTCCCCTTCTTGGCGCAGACTTCTTGGTACAACATGGGTTCCTGGTTAACGTTGGCTGCAAACGCCTCCTTGACACATGGACCTGCCGATTCTTCCCCCGCAGGCCCAGGCATTCTTACCATCTGCTCTGTAGCGCCCTGCAAATACGGAGCCCTCCTTCAGGAGTTCCCCGACGTGTTCAAGCCAGAACTTCGTCAGGTG
The DNA here is from genome assembly GCF_015104395.2 of Macrobrachium nipponense. Lineage (NCBI taxonomy): Eukaryota > Metazoa > Arthropoda > Malacostraca > Decapoda > Palaemonidae > Macrobrachium > Macrobrachium nipponense. The sequence goes on from NC_087210.1 coordinate 68,395,888, forward strand.
GCCGGAACCCTGACCAAGCATGGCATCTACCATCACATCATGACCACTGTCCCGGCCACACACACAAAGTTCCGCAGGCTACTGCTGAACCGCCTCCAAGATGCCAGATGCCAAAAGGGCCCTCATGGAAATGGAGCAGATGTACATCTGCAGGAAGGCCTCCAGCCCATGGGCATCACCCCTTCACCTGGCCAAGAAGGCGGACGGAACCTGGAGACCTTGCAGGGATTACCGTCCGCTGAATTTAGTGACTACTCCCGATCATTACCCCCTGTCGAACATGCAGGACCTGACGGGGGCCCTTCATGGGGCAAAATTATTTACAAAAATGGACCTTCTCAAATCATATTTTCAGATACCAGTCCACCCTGAGGACGTCCCTAAGACAGCTATCAGGTCCTACTTCTTCTCCTACTCCCCCTTCGGCCTGGGGAACGCAGGAGCCACCTTCCAGCATCAGATGGACAGCATTCTAGGAGACCTGTGTATGCTACGTGGACAACATTCTCATTTTTCCAGATCACCACAAGAGCACCATTGCAGCGCCTTCAGGAAAATGGATTGATCATCCGGTTCGACAAGTGTACCTTCGGTGCCAAGAAGGTGATTTTCCTGGGGCACAATATTTCCACAGAAGGCGTCTGCCCCATGACGTCAAAGGTAGCCGCCGTAGAAAAGTTCCCAACGCTAACAACGATCAAGGCCCTGAAGGAGTTCGTCGGGATGGTGAACTATTACTGTTGATTCACATCCGACATCACCTGCACCATGTCCCCCATGATGGAGGTCCTGAAGAGGAAACCAAAGAAACTGGTGTGGGAGACAGCACAGCAATGAGCCTTCCTGCAGACGAAAACGTCTCTTACCAGGATGACCACCCTGGCCCACCAAGACCCCGCAGCACCCCTACAGCTCACCACCGATGCTAGCAATGTCGCCTGCGGAGCAGTCCTGGAGCAGGTGCTTCACGGAGTTACCCAACCACTCACCTTCTTCAGCAGGAAATTACAGCATGCCGAGACCCACTACAGCACTTTCGATAGCGAGGTACTAGTGGTCTACCAGACCATTCGGCACTTACGCTACCTGCTGGAGGGGAACCCTTTTACAATCAGAACAGACCACCAGCCGCTGGTCCACGCCTTTACCAAAGCAGGAGATGCCTGGTTTGCCAGACAGCAGCAACACCTCACAGCCATTGCAGAGTTCGGCTGCACCATCCGCTGCGTCCCTGGCAGGAGAAACCACATGGTTGACGCCCTTTCCAGAGTCGAAATCAGCTCCGTCCACCTTGGGATTTACTGCGAAGACTTAGCCCGGGAACAAGCAGCCAACCCTGAGTTGCCAGCATACCGGACCACAATCACATTCCTCAGCAACAACTCTCCTCTGGTCCCAGCATCACAAAGAAAGCATCACCTGCAGAGAAAGTCTACGGGGAAACCATAGTAGTTCCAGGCGAATTCTTCCCTCGACTAACATCGAGAACATCTTGATCACCATGCTGCGAGAATCTGCCGGGAAATTCGCCCTCTGCCTCAAGACTTTCTTTGATAGGTAATTTTCGGCCCAAGGCCTTAGCCACAAGCAAAAACGTCTTTGTCTGCGCCACAACGCACACCGACCGCCCCCATGCCGTGGTCCTTTCCGCGTCCTCCACCACTCAGAAAAGGCCTACCTCCTGCATATCAGTGGCTGTGAGGATTGGGTCTCCATTGACAGGTTAAAGCCAGTCTTCCTGACAGAGGAGGACACTACTGAAGACGAACCCGGCAGCTGCCTCAGAGTGCCACCGCAGAACCTGTTTTCCCCCAAGCCCCCAAACTATACCAATGGCACTGCAACCCTCCTAAGACAGCATACCCTCACAACCTAACCCAACCCTCACCTAACCTAATTTAACTACCCTCCCACCTAACCTAACCTAACCTAACTACCATCCATTCTAACCTAACCTAACCAAACCCTCACCTAACGTAACCTACCCACCATCCCACATTACCTAAAACCTCCACCTAACCTAACCCAACCCCCACCTAACCTAACCCAGCCCTCATATAACCTAACCCAGCCCTCATCTAACCTAATTTAACTACCCTCTCACCTTACCTAACGTAAACCCCACCTAACCTAACCTAACTACCCTCCCACCTAACCAAACCTAAGCCAGCATTCACCTAGCCTAACCTAACTACCCTCCCATATAATTCAACCTAACCCAAGTTAACTACCATCCCACCTAACCTAGGTTACTTAGGTACTTAGGTTGGGTTAGGTTGAGTTAGGATAAGTGGGGGGTAGGTTAGGTTCGGTAGGATGGTAGATAGGTTAGGTTTGGTAAGAGGGTAGTTAGGTTAGGTTAGGTGAGGGTTTGGTTAGGTTAGATTAGGTGGGAGGGTAGTTAGGTTAGGTTAGGTGGGGGTTGAGTTAGGTTAGGTGGGAGGGCTTTTAGGATAGGTTAGGTGGGAGTGTAGTTAGCTTAGGTTAGGTAAGAGTTGGGTTAGGTTAGGTTGGGTGGTAGGGTAGTTAGGCTAGGTTAGGTGGTAGGGTAATTAGGTTAGATTAGATGGGTAGTTATGTTAGCTTAGGTTAGGTAGGAGAGTTGTTAGCTTAGGTTAAATTGGGTTAGGTTACATTAGGTTGGAGGGTAGTTAGGTTAGGTTAGGAGAGGGTTAGGTTAGGAGGGGGTTAGGTTACATTTGGTGGGAGGGTAGTTAGGTTAGGTTAGCCAGCCCTCACCTAACCTACCCTAACTACCCTCCCACCTTACCTAACCTAACCCAGCCCTCACCTAACCTTATCTAATTACCCTCCCATCTAACTCAACCTAACCCCCACCTAACCTATCCTAACTACCCTAACACCTAATGTAATATAACAGAGCCCTAACCTAGCTTAACATAACTACATGCCCACCTAACGTAACCTAACCACTACCTAACCTAAACTAAACTAACCTAACCTACAAACAAAGCTAACCTAACAATAACTAACCTAACCTATATGCTAAGCTAACCTGACCTAAACTAACCTACAAGCTAAGCTAATACGAACTAACCTAACCTATAAACTAACCTAACCCAACCTAAACTAAACTAACCTAACCAAACCTAACCTAAACTAACCTACAAGCTAAGCTAACTTAAACTAACCTAACCTAACCTATTCTAAACTATCCTACCCTAACCCAAATTAACCTAACCTAACCTAAACAATCCTAACCTAACCTAACCTAACTTAAACTATCTTAACCTAACCTAACATAAACTAAACTATCCTAACCTAACCTATCCTAACCTAAACTAAAATATCCTAACCTAATCTAACCTAAATTATCCTAACCTAAACTATCCAAACCTAAACTATCCTATCCTAACCTAAACTAAACTATCCTAACCTAAACTAACCTAAACTATCCTAACCTAACCTAAACTATCCTAACCTAAACTAAACTATCCTAACCTAAGCTATCATAACCTAACTTAAACTAATTTAACCTAACCTAAACTAAAATAAACTATCCTAACCTAACCTAAACTAAACTATCTTAATTTAACCTAAACTAAACTAAATTATCCTAACCTAAACTAAACTATCCTAATTTAACCTAAACTAAACTAAATTATCCTAACCTAACCTAAACTATCCTAACCTAAACTATCCTATCCTAACCTAACCTATATTATCCTAACCTAAACTATACTATCCTAACCTAACCTAAACTATCCAAACCTAAACTATACTATCCTAACCTAACCTAAACTATCCAAACCTAAACTATACTATCCTAACCTAACCTAAACTAACCTAACCTATCCTAAACTATCCTAACCTAAACTAAACTAACCAAAACTATCCTAACCTGACCTATCCTAACCTAACCTAAACTATCCTAACCTAAACTAACTTAACCTACACTATCGTAACCTAAACTAAATTAACCTAAACTATCCGAATCTAAGACCAATAATCTAACTACCCTAAAACCTAAATCCTAACTATCCTAAATCCTAACCAAATAAATCCTAAACCTAACCTAACCTCAACTATCCTAAACCTACCTAAACCTAAGAAACCTAAATCCTAATCTAAACTATCTTAAATCTATCCCTAACCCTAACTAAACTAAATCTACCCCTAACCTAACCTAACTATCCTAACCTAACCTAAACTATCCTAATTTAACCTAAACTAAAATAAATTATCGTAACCTAACCTAAACTAACCTAAACTATCTTAAACTATCCTAACCTAAACTAAACTATCCTAACCTAACCTAACCTAACCTAAACTATCCTAACCTAACCTAAACTAACCTAACCTATCCTAAATTAAAAACTAAAACCAAAATATCCTAATGACCTATCCTAAAACCTAACCTAACCAAACCTGAAACTTCTTAAACCTAACCTAAACCTAAACCTAAACCTAATCCTAAACCTAACCTAACCTATCCTTGCCTATCCTATCTCAACCTAAACTATCCTAGCCTAAAACTAAACTAAACTATCCTAAACCTAACCTAACCTCCCTAAACCAAACCTAAACCGAAACCTATCCTAACCTGACCTTATTCCAAACCCTAAAACAACCTATCCTAACCGTAAACTTTTTAAACTATCCTAAATCTAACTAAACTATCCTAAATCAAACCTATCCTAACCAACCTAAAGTATCCCAACCTAACCTAAACCTAACCTAACTTCCTAACCTAAACTAACCTAACCTAAACTAAATCCTAACCTAAACCTAAACTATCCTAATCCCTAAAGTATTCCCATCCGCCTAAACCTAAACCAACCTAAACCTAAATCCTAACCCTAAACTGACCCTAGCCTAACCTAAACTAAACTAAACTAACTATCCTATCCTAACCCTAATCTTACCTAAACTAAACTATCCTAACCTAAAACTATCCTAACCTAACCATAAACCTAAACCTAAACTAAATCCCTAAAATGCCTAATCTAAAAACCTAAACTTAAATATAAACCTAGCCTAACCTAAACTAAAACCTAACCTAAAACCGCTAAATTATCCTAATCCTAACCCTATCCTAAACTATCCGAATCTAACCTAACTATCTATCCTAAACCTAATCCTAACCTACCTCCAAACTAAACTATACTAAACTAAACCTATAAACTGCCTATCCTAACCTAACTAGAAAATAAACTCCTAACCTAAAGACTAAATAAACTAACCTAACCTACCTAATCTAACCTAAACTATCCCTATCCTAAACCTATCCTAATCCTAACCTAAACATCCTACCTAACCATAAACCTAAACCTAACCTAAACCTATCCTAACCTACTAACCTATCCTAACTATCTAAACTAAACTAAATAAACCTATCCTAACCTAACCTAAATCCTAAACTATCCTAAAAGCCTAAACTAAACGCCTAATCCTAACCTAAACCTATCTAACCTAAACTAACCTAAACTAAATTCCCTAAACTAGCCTACAACTACCTAAACCTAACCTAAACTTAAACTATCCCTATCCTAACCTAACCTACTAAACTAAAATAACTATCCTAACCCTAACTATCATAACCTAACGTAACCCTAACTAAACTACTAAACCTAAACCTAAACCTGCTAACCTAAACTAAACTAAACTAAACTATCCTATCCTAACCTAATCTTACCTAAACTAAACTATCCTAACCTAAACTATCCTAACCTAACCTAACCTAAACTAAACTATCCTATGCTAATCTAAACTAACCTAAAATAAACTATCCTAACCTAAACTAAACTAACCTAACCTAAATTATCCTAATCTAACCTATCCTAAACTATCCCAATCTAACCTAACTATCCTAATCTAACCTAAACTATCCTATCCTAGCCTAAAGTAAACTATCCTAACCTAAACTATTCTAAACTATCCTAACCTAACCTAAACTATCCTAACCTAACCTAACCTATCCTATCCTATCCTATCCTATCCTATCCTATCCTATCCTAATCTAACCTAACCTAACCTAAACTATCCTAACCTAAACTAACCTAAACTAAACTATCCTAACCTAAACTAAACTATCCTAACCTAATCTAACCTAAATTATCCTAACCTAAACTATCCTAACCTAACCTAAACTATCCTTCCTAGCCTAAAGTAAACTATCCTAACCTAACTATTCTAACTATCCTAACCTAACTAAGCTATCCTACACCTAACCTAACCTATCTCTCTCCTATCCTATCCTATCCATCCTATCCTAATCTAACCAAACCTAACCTAAAACATCCTGAACCTAAAACTAACCTAAACTAAACTATCCCCTAACCTAACTAACCTAAATTATCCTAACCTAAACTATCCTAACCTAACCTAAACTATCCTAACCTAAACTATCCTAACCTAACCTAACCTATCCTAAACTATCCTAACCTAACCTAAACTATCCTATCCTAACCTAACCTAAACTATCCTAAACTATCCTAACCTAACCTAAACTAAACTAACCGAAACTATCCTAACCTGACCTATCCTAACCTAAACTAAACTATCCTAACGTAAACTAAATTAACCCAACATATCCTAATCTAACCTAAACTATCCTATCCAAACCTATCCTAACCTAACCTAAACTATCCTAACCTAACCTAACCTAACCTAACCTAACCTATCCTTGCCTATCCTAACCTAACGTAAACTATCCTAACCTAAACTAAAATAAACTATCCTAACCTAACCTAACCTAAACTATCCAAACCTAAACTATCCTATCCTAACCTAAACTATCCAAACCTAAACTATCCTATCCTAACCTAAACTAAACTATCCTAACCTAAACTAAACTAAACTATCCTAACCTAACCTAAACTATCCTAATCTAAAGTATCCCATCCTAACCTAACCTAACCTAAACTATCCTAACCTAAACTAAACTAGCCTAACCTAAACTAAACTAAACTAAACTATCCTATCCTAACCTAATCTTACCTAAACTAAACTATCCTAACCTAAACTATCCTAACCTAACCTAACCTAAACTAAACTATCCTATGCTAATCTAAACTAACCTAAAATAAACTATCCTAACCTAAACTAAACTAACCTAACCTAAATTATCCTAATCTAAAAGCCTAATAAACCTACTTAAACTATCCAAAACCTAAAACTTAAACCTAAACCTAATCCTAAACTAACCTAAACTATCCTAACTAATCCCAACCTATCTATCCTAAATAAAACTATCCTAACCTAAACCTATCTATCAATTAATCCTAAACCTAACCTAACCTAAACTAAATCCTAACCTAAAACCTAACCTAAACCTACCTATCCTATCCTAACCTAAAACTATCCTAATCTATCTAAAGGTAAATTATCCTAACCTAAACCTATTCCTAAACTATCCTAAACCTAAACCTAAACTAACCTAAACATCCTAATCCTACCCTACCTAAACCTATCCTAATCCAAACTAATCCTAACCTAAACCTATCCTATGAACCTAATCTAAATCCTAACCTAAACTAAACTATCCCCCCTAACCTAAAACTATCCTAACCTAACACCTAACATAAACTATCCTAACCTAAACTAGCCTAACCTAACCTAACCTAAACCTATCCTAACCTAAACCTAATCCTAAAAACCTAACCTACTATCCTATCATACAACTAACCTAAACTATCCTAACCTAGTAACCTAAACTAAACTAATCCTAACTACCTCCCAATAACTAACCTAAACTATGAAACCTAAACCTAAATCTATCCTAACCTAATCTAAACTATCCTAACCTAAGCTATCATAACCTAAGCTATCATAACCTAACCTAAAGTATCCTAACCTAAACTATCCTAAACTAAACTAAACTATCCTAACCTAAGCTATCATAACCTAACCTAAACAAATCTAACCTAACCTAAACTAAACTATCCTAACCTAACCTAAACTATGCTAACCTAAACTAAACTATACTAACCTAAGCTATCATAGCCTAACCTAAACTAATGTAACCTAACCTAACCTAAATTAAACTAAACTATCCTAACCTAACCTAAACTAAACTATCCTAATTTAACCTAAACTAAGCTAAATTATCCTAACCTAACCTAAACTAACCTAAGCTATCCTATCCTAACCTAACCTAACCTAAACTATCCTAACCTAAGCTAAATTAACCTAAACTATGATAATCTAACATGTCCTTAATCCGTAAGACTAAAACTTAATCCTAAACCTCAACTGCATAAAACTAATCCTACCCTAACCTAACCTAAACTATCCTACCTAAAACTATACATCCTAACCTAAGCTATCATAACCTAGCCTAAACTTAATCTAACCCTAAAACCTAAACTAACCTAACCTATCCTAACATAACCTAATCCTAACCTAAACCCTAAACCTTAATCCTAACCTATACTATCCTAACCTAACCTAAACTAATCTAACCTAACCTAAACTAAAGTATCCTAATTTAACCTAACCTAAACATATCCTAACCTAATAAACTATAACCTAATCCTAACCCGAAGCTACCAATAACCTAAAGCCTAAACTAATCTAACCTAACCTAAACTAAACTAAACTATCCTAACCTAAACTATCCTAACCTAAACTAAACTTATCCTAACCTAAACTATCCTAACCTAACCTAAACTAATCTAACCTAACCTAAACTAAAGTATCCTAATTTAACCTAAACTAAACTAAATTATCCTAACCTAACCTAAACTATCCTAACCTAAGCTATCCTATCCTAACCTAACTTAACCTATCTTAAACTATCCTAACCTGACCTAAACTAAACTAACCAAAACTATCCTAACCTGACCTATCCTAACCTAACCTAAACTATCCTAACCTAAACTAAATTAACCTAAACTATCCTAATCTAACATATCCTAACCTAACCTAAACTATCCTAATCTAACCTAAACTATCCTAACCTAACTTAACCTAACCTAAACTATCCTAAACTATCCTAACCTAAACTAAACTAAACTATCCTAACCTAACCTAAACTATCCTAACCTAACCTAAACTATCCTAACCTAAACTATCCTAACCTAACCTAACCTATCCTATTCTATCCTAATCTAACCTAACCTAAACTATCCTAACCTAAACTAAACTATCCTAACCTAAACTAAACTATCCTAACATAATCTAACCTAAATTATCCTAACCTAAACTATCCTATCCTAACCTAAACTATCCTAACCTAACCTAACCTATCCTAACCTATACTATCCTATCCTAACCTAAACTATCCAAACCTAACCTAACCTATCCAAACCTAAACTATCCTATCCTAACCTAAACTATCCTAGCCTAAACGAAACTATCCTAACCTAAGCTAAACTAAACTAAACTAAACTAAACTATCCTTACCTAACCTATCCTAACCTTACCTAAACTATTCTAACCTAACCTAAACTATCATAACCTAAACTAACCTAAACTATCCCATCCTAACCTAACCTAAACTATCCTAACCTAGCCTAAACTAACATAACCTAAACTCTCCTAACCCAAACTAAACTAAACTATCCTAACCTAACCTAAACTAAACTAAACTATCCTATCCTAACCTAACCTAACCTAAACCTAACCTTACTAACTAAACTATCCTACCTAAACCTAACTAAACTAAAACTAAATCCTAACCTAACCTAAACTACTAAACTACCTAAACCTCTCCTAAATTCCTAACCTAAACTAAAATCTAACCTAAAACTAAATCTAATCCTATCTAACCTAAACTATCCTAACCTAAACCTAACCCTAAACAAATAAAACCTAAAAATTTAACCTAACCTAAAGTAATCCTAAACCCTAATCAATCCTAATCCTAACTATCCAACCTAAACCTAACTAAACCTAAACCTAAAATAATAACCTTCCTAAATCCTAACCTAATCCTAACCCTTATCCTAACCTAAAATATCCTATCTAAACTATCCTAACCTAACCTAACCTAAACTAAACTAAAATAACCTAAACTATCCTAATCTAACCTATCCTAACTTAATCTAACCTAAACTATCCTAATCTAACCTAAACTATCCTAAACTGTCCTAACCTAACCTATCCTATCCTAATCTATCCTAACCTAAACTAAACTATCCTAACCTAACCTAAACTATCCTCACCTAACCTAAACTATCCTCACCTAACCTAAACTGTCCTAACCCAACCTAATCTAAACTAAACTATCCTAACCTAACCTAAACTATCCTAACCCAACCTAATCTAAACTAAACAAGCCTAACCTAACCTAAACTATCCTAACCCAACCTAACCTAAACTAAACTAGCCTAACCTAACGAAAACTATCCTAACCTAAACTATCCTAAACCAACCTAACCAAACTTAACTAGCCTAGCCTAGCCTAGCCTAACCTAACCTAACCTAACCTAAACTATCCTAAGCTGAGAAGGAAATGAAACACTAGGAGATTTAACCGAACCTAACTTACTTAGGCTGAGAAGTGTTACCTCTTGGTGAGCCGTGAGACATCAGGTTACACCACTACGGAACATGTGACTGTCCTTATTTGACTTTGTTTTAATAGTTTTCTATACAGTAGAAGTTGAATGTGAGTTGGTTGGGGGAAGGGGGGAAGGGGGGAGGTGGGGGGGAGGGGGCCTGGTGGGAAGACATGGGAAGTACCTACCGCCTTTACCATCTGGGAGGTGGATGACCAAGGTTTCTTTGGCCACCAGGATATGGTTGACCTCCAGGATATGGTTGACCTCCAGGATATGGTTGACCACCAGGGTATAGTTGACCACCACGGTATTGTTGACCTCCAGGATATTGTTGACCTCCAGGGTATTGTTGACCAACAGGGTATTGTTGACCACCAGGGTATGGTTGACCACCAGGGTATGGTTGACCACCAGGGTATGGTTGACCTCCAGGGTATTGTGACCTCCAGGATATTGTTGACCACCAGGTCCCGGAGCACTTACAGATTAGCGGGCCCACTCGACCGCCGACCGAAATCGGCGGAAGAACACCAAAACCAATATGGCGGCGATACCAAAACAACAACAAACAAAGTAGGGAGCTACTACGTATCCGCGACGATCGATTTATGTGTGCTGTCAGTAAGGCCGTGGCGGAACGGCGCTTCGCGCCTTATCCGCATATTTAAAGATTCTTGGCAGGCACGGCATGTTCTGGCAAGAGGTAATGTTGCGCTGCGCGCGCTAACCACAGGGGTTACAGTAAGGCTACTTACCGTGGCGGATGGATTTGGGTGTCGCGATACCAAAACAACAACAAACAAAGTAGGGAGCAACTGGCCCGGTAAAGTGTAAACAACCCCAGGTCCCATTCGTGGAGGAACAGGGTATCTTTGGCCATCGGCTCCCATTTGTGGAGGACCAGGGTATCTTCGCCCATCAGGTCCTATTTGTGGAGGGCCAGGGTATCTTTGAGGATCGCCAGGCCACATATGAGGCCCAGGCATTCGCGGGCCCATGCCTGGTCTATATCCTGGACCCGCTGGGGCTCCTTGGTATCTTTGCTGTTCCCAACCTTGTCCATATCCAGGATAAGCGTTTGGGTCAGGTTGCTCGACGTCAGCACCTTGTTTTTTGGCCAGGCGTTCTTCCCGTTTTCTTTGCCTTTCCTTCATCCTCTTCTTCTTCTTTCTCTGCTTCGTTCCTAGGAGTCGACTTATTTGGTTTTTCATTCGTAATACCTGGAAGGTCTCTTTGACGACATTGACAAGAGCTTCTCTAGACTCCTCTAATTGTCCGACTGGAACGGCGACCAAATCAGCGGATGCATGAGAATGAGAGACAGATGATTATGCTGAGAGAGGAGAAGATGATGCTGAGAGCGGAGAAGAAGAAGTTAAGAGAGAAGGATGATATCCCTCCGTTTTGCCTTCCATCAGCAATCCATTTGGATATTTCAATGACTCGAAAACCCTTTTGATGTTCTGAATGGCAAGCATTTCAAGTTCCTCCATTTGTTCCAGCTCATTAATGGCCCAGTTAGAGGAGGAGAAGAATGGGGAAGAACGAGAAGAATCAGAGAAAAGAGTTGCTGAAGGGGGGAGGGAAAGAGGAAGAGGGTAGGGAGGAGGGGAAGAAGCAGGGGAGGCATGGGGTGGAGAAACAGGGGGAAGAGGACGGGGAGAAACAGGGGGGAGAGGAAGGGAAGAAACAGGGGAGGAAGGAGGAGGAGAAACAAGGGAGAGTGGAGAAGAAACCAGGGAGGGAGGAGGAGAAACAGGGGAGAGAGTAGGGGGATAAACAGGTCAGAGAGGAGGAGGAGGAGAAGCAGGGGAGAGAGGAGGCGAAACAGGAGGGGCATTGGGGGGAGAAACAAGGGAGGGTGGAGGGGAAGAAACAGTGGAGTGAGGAGGAGAAACAGGAGAGAGAGGAGGAGAAACAGGGAGGGGGGAGGGGAAGGAGGAGGAGGGAAAAAATAAGGGGAGGGGTCGAGGGCGGAAACATGTGACGGAGGAGAACAGGAGGAGAGAGGAGGGGAGGGAGGGAGGGGAATAAAGGGAGGTGGGATAAGAGGGGGGGGGAGAAAACAGGGGAGAGAGAGGGATAAGGACGGGTGAGGGGGGGAAACAGGGGAGAGAGGAGGAGGAGAAACATGAGAGTGGGGAGGAGAAACTGGGGAGGGAGGAGGAGAAACATGAGAGGGGGGAGGAGAAACTGGGGAGGGAGGAGGAGAAACAGGTGAGGTAGGATGGGTAGAAACAGGGGAGGAGGAAGAGGGAGAGACAGGAGAGGGAAGGCGGAGAGAAACAGAAGAGGGAAGAGGAGGAGAAACAGAAGAGGGAGGAGGAGGGTTAGTGGTAAAAGAAGGAGAATCAGGGGGCGAATGTGACGCAGTGAGAACTGGAGGAGGATGGGAAGAAAGACCCGGAGATTTACTTTGATGTTCGGAGAGACCCGGCGGCTGTACGACATTGGGAGCAGCGGTGGAGGAGGCCGCTGGTGGCTCCTCCTCCTCCTCAGCCTTCCTGTGTTTCCATCGATATATCAGGTTCCTCGTCAGCCGATTTATTTGGTGCATTTTTGGGTAGATGACTGTGAACTTTTCGCTTTGGATTTTGTGCTCGTCTAACTCTGAGAAAAGCTTGTCTAAGTTGGCATATTCGTGGTCTAATTCCTCAGCCATAATGAAGACAGGAGGGGGAGAGGGAGGGGGTGGAGCATTAGGAGGAGGAGAAGGAGAGAGGGAAAAAGTAGGAGGTGAAGGAGATTCAGGAGTAGGAGGGGTGGAGGAAGGTGGAGGAGTAGGAAGAGAAGGGGATTCAGGAGTATGGGAGACAGAGGAAGGTGGAGGAGTAGGAAGAGAAGGGGATTCAGGAGAAACAGGGGGAAGAGGACGGGGAGAAACAGGGGAGGAAGGAGGAGGAGAAACAAGGGAGAGTGGAGAAGAAACCAGGGAGGGAGGAGGAGAAACAGGGGAGGGAGTAGGGGGATAAACAGGTGAGAGAGGAGGAGGAGAAGCAGGGGAGAGAGGAGGGAAAAAAATAAGGGAGGGGTGAGGGGGGGAAACAGGGGAGAGAGGAGGAGGAAAAACATGAGAGTGGGGAGGAGAAACTGGGGAGGGAGGAGGAGAAACAAGTGAGGTAGGAGGGGTAGAAACAGTGGAGGGGGAAGAGGGAGAGACAGGAGAGGGAAGAGGAGGAGAAACAGAAGAGGGAGGAGGGTTAGTGGTAAAAGAAGGAGAATCAGGGGGCGAATGTGACGCAGTGAGAACTGGAGGAGGATGAGAAGAAAGACCTGGAGATTTACTTTGATGTTCGGAGAGACCCGGCGGCTGTACGACATTGGGAGCAGCGGTGGAGGAGGCCGCTGGTGGCTCCTCCTCCTCCTCAGCCTTCCTGTGTTTCCATCGATATATCAGGTTCCTCGTCAGCCGATTTATTTGGTGCATTTTTGGGTAGATGACTGTGAACTTTTCGCTTTGTATTTTGTGCTCGTCTAACTCTGAGAAAAGCTTGTCTAAGTTGGCATATTCGTGGTCTAATTCCTCAGCCATAATGAAGACAGGGGGGGAGAGGGAGGTGGAGCATTAGGTAGGAGGAGAAGGAGAGAGGGAAAAAAAAAAGTAGGAGGTGAAGGAGATTCAGGAGTAGAGGGGTGGAGGAAGGTGAGGAAGTAGGAGAGAAAGGGGATTCAGGAGTAAGGGAGACAGAGGAAGGTGGAGGAGTAGGAAGTGAAGGAGGGGTGGAAAGGGAAGGAGATTCAGGGGTAAGAGGGGTAGAAAGGGAGGGAGATTGAGGGGTAGAAAGAGAGGGAGATTGAGGGGTAGGAGGGGTAGAAAGAGAGGGAGATTGAGGGGTAGGAGGGTAAAGGAAAGGGAGACAGAGGGGAGGTTGAGGGGTAGGTAAAGAAAGTTGAGGGGATGGGTAGGAAAGGGGAATGAATAGGGGTTCGAGAGGGGAGATTGAGGGGTAGGGGTGAGGGGTTAAAAGAAAGCGAGGGTAGATTGAGGGGTAGGAGGGGTGGGAGGGTTAGAAAGAGGAGGGAGAGGGTGGAGGGGTATAGGGGAAAGGGAGGGATATTGAGGGGTAGGAGGGGTAGAAAGAGAGGGAGATTGATGGTAGGTAGGGGTGGAGAGAGGGGAGAGGAGATTGAGGGGTAGGAGGGGTAAAAGCAAAGGGATTAGGGAGATTTGAAAGGGGTAGGGGAGGGTTTAGAGAGGGAGATTGAGGGGTAGGAGGGGTAGAAAGAGAGGGAGATTGAGGGGTAGGAGGGGTAGAAAGAGAGGGAGATTGAGGGGTAGGAGGGGTGGAAAAGGAGGGAGATTGAGGGGTAGGAGGGGTGGAAAGGGAGGGAGATTGAGGGGTAGAAAGAGAGGGAGATTGAGGGGTAGAGGGGTTAGAGGGAGAGGGAGGGTTGAGGGGTAGGGAGGGGTATAAAGAAAGAGGGAGATTGAGGGGTGGTTAAAAGGAGGGGTTGGAAAGGGAGATTTGGAGGGTAGAAAGAGAGGGAGATTGAGGGTGGAGGGGTAGAAATAGAGGGAAAGGATTGAGTAGGGCGGGGTAGTAGGGGAAAGAGAGGGAGAAATTGAGGGGTAGGGAAGGGGTAGAGGGGAAAGAGATGGAGGGGTTAGGGGTAGGGGAGGGGTAGAAAAAAAAGGGAGGGAGATTGAGGGGTAGAAAGAGAGGGAGATTGAGGGGTAGGAGGGGTAGAAAGAGAGGGAGATTGAGGGGTAGGAGGGGTAGAAAGAGAGGGGGAGATTGGGGAGGGGGTAGGAGGGGTAGAAAGAGAGGAGATTGAGGGGTAGAGGGGTAGAAAGAGAGGGATATTGAAGGGGTAGGAGGGTCGAAAGGGGGAGGGAGATTGAGGGGTTGAAAGAGAGTGAGTATATTGACGGGTATGAGGGGTAGAAAGAGAGGGTGATTGTTAGGAGGGATAGGAAAGAGAGGGTAGATTGGAGGGGGTAGGAGGGGAGGGAAAGAGGGGTAGTTTGGAGGGGTAGAAAGAGAGGGGAATTGAGGGGTGGTATTGAAAAGGGGTAGGGAAGAAAAGAAGGAAGGATTGAGGGGTAGGAGGGTAGAAAAGGGAGGGGAAGATTGAGGGGGTAGAAAAAGGAGAGGGGGGAGAATTGGGGGGGAGGGGGTAGGAAAAAGGGGAGAAAGGGTGGAGGATTGGAGGGGGTAGGAAGGGGGTTAAAAGAAGGAAAGGGAAAATTTGGGGGTAGGAGGGGTTGGAAAAAAAGGAGGGAATTGGAGGGGTGGGGGAGGGAAGGGGGGTGGAAAGGGAGGGAGATTTGAGGGTAGAAAGAGAAGGGGAGAATTGAGGGGTAGGAAGGGGGGCGGGGGGGGAAAGGGGATTGGGGAGGGTAAATTAATAATAAAAGGGAGATTGGGAGGGTTAGGGGAAAAGGAAAAAGAGGGAAGGGAATTGGAAAGGGGGTAGGAGGGGTGGAAAGGGGAAAAGGGGAGATTGAAGGGTAAAAGAAAAGAAGGGAGGATTGAGGGGTAAGGGAGGGGTGGGAAAGGGGGAGGGAGATTGGGAGGGGTTTAGAAAAGAGAGGGAGATTGAGGGGGTGGGAAAGGGAGGGGAGATTGAAGGGGGTAAGAAAGGAGAGGGAGATTGAAAGGGGGGGTAGGGAAAGGAGGAGGGGGGAGAAATTTGGGGGTAGGAGGGTAAAAGAAAAGAGGGGAGGGATTTTGAGGGGTAGGGGGAGGGGTAGAAAGAGAAAGGAAGATTTGAGGGGTAAGGAGGGGTAGGAAAGAAAAGGGAAGGGGATTGAGGGGTAGGAGGGGTAAGAAAAGAGAGGGAAGATTGAGGGGTAGGAGGGGTGGGAAAAGGGGGGAAAGGGAGGATTGAGGGGTAGAAAAGAGGAGGGGAGATTGAAAGGGGTAAGGAGGGGGTTAGAAAGGAGGGAAAGGGTATTGAGGGGTTAGGAAAAAGAGGAGGGGAGGAATTGGAGGGGGTAGGAGGGGTGGAAAAAAGGAGAGGGGAGAATTGAGGGGTAGAAGAGAGGGGAGGATTTTTTAAGGGTTAGGAGGGGGTAGAAAGAGAGGGGATTGAGGGGGTAGGAGGGGTGGAAAGGGAGGGGAGATTTGAGGGGTAGAAAGAGAGGGGAGGAATTTGGAGGGGTAGGAGGGGTGGAAAGGGAGGGAGGATTTGAGGGTAAGAAAGAGAGGGAGTTGAGGGGTAGAAGAGAGGGAGGGAATTGGAAAGGGGTAGGGAAGGGGTAGAAAGAAGAAGGAGAATTGGAGGGGTAGGAGGGGTTTTTAGGAAAGAGAGGTGATTAGGGGTTTGGGAAGGGGGTTAGGAAAGGGGTAAGATTAGGGGAAAAGGAGGGGAGGGAAGGAGAGGAATTGGGGGAGGGGTAGGAGGGTAGAAAGAGAGGGGAGATTTGGTGGGGTAGGGAGGGGTGGAAAGGGGAGGAAAAGTGGCGAGAGGGGAGGATTTGAAAGGGGGAGGATTGGGGTGGGGAAAAAGAGGAGGGGAAGATTGAGGGGGGTAGGAGGGGTGGAAAAGGAAAGGGAAGGGAGATTGGGGTGGGGAGGGAAAAGAAAGAGGGATGGGATATTGAGGGGGTGGGAGGGGTTAGGGGTTGGAAGGGAGGGAGAATTTTGGGGGGAGGAGGGGTAGAAAAGAAGGGAGGGATTGAGGGGTAGGAAAGGGGGAAAAGGGAGGGAGATTTGAGGGGTAGGGAAAGGGTGGGAAAGGGAGGGAGGGATTGAGGGGTAGGAAGAGAGGGAGATTGGAAAGGGGTAGAAAGGGGATGGAAAGGGAGGGGAGAATTGGAGGGGTAGAAATAGAGGGAGAGGAGGGAATTGAGGGGTAGGAAAGAGAGGGAGATTGAGGGGTAGTAGAAAAGGAGGGAGAGATTGAGGGGTAGGTAGAAAGAAGAGGGGAGATGAGGGGAGTAGAAAGTTAGAGGAGTAGAAAAGATTGAGGGGAGGTAGGAGGGTGGAAAGGGAAGGGAGATTGAGGGGTAGAGAGAGGGATGTAGAAAGAGAGGGGAGATTGAGGGTAGGAGGGAGGGGGTAGAGAGATTGAGGATTGAGGGGGTAGAGGGTAGAGAGGGATTGAGGGGTAGATAGGGGGTAGAAAGAGAGGAGGGAGATTGAGGGAGGAGGGGGTGAAAGAGGGGAGATTGGAGATAGGGAGTGTGGGGGAAAGGATCAGAGGGAGATTCAGGGGTAGGGGAGGGGTGGAGGAAAGTGGATGGGTTGAAAGGGAAGGAAATTTAGATGAAGGAGAGGTTGGGGAAGGTGGAGGAGTGGAACGGGAAGGGGATCCTGGAGGAGGAGTAGGAGGAGGAAGATGAGAAACCGATGAAGAAGGAGAAGGAACACTTGGAGACTTACCTCTTTGAGGGCCGTCCACTCGAGGTCCAGAGAGTCCAGGCCAGACTGCGTAGGGAACGAGATGCCGTGTGTCACAGGGCGCCTTCCTGTGGCGAATGATCTTCCTGAGGATATCTCTAATTTTTAATATCCTCTGACGGATGACATTGATCTTGATGCCTGCAGTTTCTGACTCGTCCAGTTCTGCAATGAGCTTTTCCAAGCTGTCGTATTCGTGTTCTAGTTGCTCCAGGTATCCGTCCAAGTCTTCCTCAGCCATGGGAGAGACGGGAAGTGGAGAGGGAGTGGGTGGAGCATTGGGAGTAGGGGAAGGAGAGTGGTAGGAAAGGCAAAGTGGAAGGAATGGAAACGGGAGGGAGGATTCAATGGGTAGGAGGGGTAAAAGGGAAGGAAATTCAGGGGTAGTAAAGGGGAAGGAAGATTCAGGGGTCGATGGAAAGGGGTAGACAGTTGAGGGAGATTCAATGGGTGGTTAGGGAGGGGGGTTAAACAAAGGGAAGGAAAGATTCAAGGGGTAGGGAAGATGGAGGAGGATTCCTAAATGGGTAGGAAAGGGTGGGGAGGGGGTGGTTAAGAAAGGAGGAAGATTCATGGGGTTAGAAAAGGGGAGGGTAGATTCAATTTGGTTAATGAGGGTGGGAAAAGGTGAAAATGGGAGGAATAGATTCAGGGGGAAACAAGGGATGGAAGATTCATGGGAGGTAGAAAGGGAGGGGGTTCGCAAGGGATGAATGCTTCCGGGTATACAGGGAGGGAGATTCGTTATTTGGTGTAGGGGAAGAGGGTAAAAGGGTGGTTAGGAACAAAAAGGGATTCAGGGAGGGGGGGGGCGGAAGCTTCAGTGGGGGGGTTAAAGGGCAAGGGGGGGGACGGGACATTCATTATATTGGTCAGGAAGGGGTATAAAGGGAGGGGAAGAAAGCAGGTTGATGAAGATTCACAGGGGAGAGGGGGTAGCAAACAGTGGAGGGATGATTCAAAATTCATATCGGGTTAGGCAGGGGTGAAAGGGGGGGGTAGAAAGGGCGGAAGATTTCAAGGGTAGAAAGGGAAGGAGATTCATATGGGCGGAAAGGGGGGGGGGGGTGGGTAAACAGGGAGGCAGCATTCCGTTGGTAGAAAAGTGTAGGGAGATTCCAGGGTCTGAGGGTCGATGGGGAGGCAGATTTCCAAAGGGGTGACAAGGGAAGGGAGATTTCCTGGAGGGACAAGGGGTAGCAAAGGGAGGGAGATTCATGGGTAGGTACAAGGGGTAGAAACCGGGCGGAAGATTCACGGGTTAGGCAACGGGCGGGCGATTCCTGGGTACGGGCATCAAAAGTGGTAGGGAAAAGGGAGGCGCGCTTCAAGGGTCGCAACTGGCGTGGACGGGGATTCAGGGTAAAGGACGAGGGGAATAGGAAAGGGGCGGCAAGCTTTCATGGGTCGAAAAGGGAGGGCAGGGAATTCATGGGTACCGCAGTTGGTAGCAAGGGCGAAGATTCATAGGGTAAACGGAATGGGTAGAAAGGGTAGGCCGCAATTCTCAGGGGTAGACACGTGGCGGGCAGGGATTCAGGGCGTTAAAGGGACAAGGGAGGGCGATTCAAGGGTCCTGGCGGGTAGGGGGGCCATGGGGGAACGAAATTCCGGGTGGGTGAAAAGGGAAAGGGAGATTCCTAGGGGTAGGAAACATGGGTCGAAAGGGAGGGAGGAGATTCGATGGGTAGACAAGGGCTTGCAGTTCCTGGTTCGGAAAGGGGTGTCGACAAGGGTGGAGCCGATTCGAAGGGGTAAACAGGGTGGCGGGCGCTTTCCTGGTAGGGCAGGGGTAGAAACAGGGTAGGCAAGCATTCAGGGGGTAGAATAGGAGGGAGAATTCATGGGTACGCGTGGTCACACGGGGTTCGGCCGCTTCCCCCCACGGGGTAAACAGGGACAGGGCGGGAAGACTTCCGGGTGGTAGGCAAAGGGCGGGGGTAGGAAAGGGCGGAAGATTCCAACCAAGGGGTAATAACGGAGGGGCGCTTCCATATGTGGTAAACGGGAGGGGTCGAACAGGGGCGGGAGCTTCCATGGGTGTAAAACGGGATGGGTAGAACAGGGGATGAAGCTTCCCCCCACATCCGGGGTAAGCCAGGGCGGAGGGGCTTCCTGGGTCGGGCCAGGGAGGGAGCTTCCGATGGGTCGGAATGTGTCGCCAGGGGAGAATGCTTCCATTGTCGCAAACGGGGGTGCTAAATTCGCTTGGTTAGGCAGGGGTTGTCTCAAGGGAGAAACGCATTCATGGGTAGCAAATGGGTAGGGGCTGCTCAAGGGTTCTTGAGGGGTTTCCGAACTGGAGGAAATTCACTCCAAGGGGTAGAAAGGGAGGGAGATTCATGGGTAGGAGGGGTAGAAAGGGAGGAAGATTCAGGGGTAGAAAGGGAGGGAGATTCATGGGTAGGAGGGGTAGAAAGGGAGGAAGATTCAGGGGTAGAAAGGGAGGGAGATTCATGGGTAGGAGGGGTAGAAAAGGAGGAAGATTCAGGGGTAGAAAGGGAGGGAGATTCAGGTAGGAGGGGTAGAAAGGAGAAGATTCAGGGGTCGAAAGGGAGGGAGATCAGGGGTGGTAGGGAGGTAGAAAGGGAAAGGGAAGGAGTTTCAGGGGTAGAGGGGAGGGAAGATTCAGGGGTAGGAGGGGTAGAAAGGGAGGAAGGATTCAGGGGTTAGAAAGGGAAGGAAGATTCAGGGGAGAAAGGGAGGGAGATTCATGGGTAGGAGGCGGTTTAGAAAAGGATGTGGGAGATCAGGGGTATAAAGGGAGGAGATTCCAGGGGTAGGCGTAGAAAAGGAGGAAGATTCAGGGGTGGTAATAAAAGGGAGGGGAGAATTCAGGGGTAGGCAGGGTGTTAGCAAAAGGGAGGAAGATTCAAGGGGTAGAAAAGGGAGGGAAAGATTCATGGTTAGGGAGGGGTAGGAAGGGATGAAGAAATTCAGGGGTAGGAAAGGAGAAGATTCATGGGTAGGAAAGGGTGGAGGAGGGAGGAAGATTCAGGGGTAGAAAGGGAGGGAGATTCATGGGTAGGAGGGGTAGAAAGGGAGGAAGATTCAGGGGTAGGAAAGGGGAGGAGATTCAGGGGTAAGGAGGTATAAAGGAAGGAGATTCAGGGGTGAAGGGAAAGGGAGGGATTCAGGGTAGGAGGGGTTCGGGGAAAGGGATGAAGGATTCAGGGGTAGAAAGGGAGGGAGATTCAGGGGTAGGAGGGGTAGAAAGGGAGGAAGATTCAGGGGTAGAAAGGGAAAGGGAGAGTTCAGGGTGTAGGAGGGTAAAAGGGAAAAAGGAGGAATTCAGGTATTGAGGGGGTAAAAGGGAGGAAGATTCAGGGGTAGAAAGGAGGGAAGATTCAATGGGTAGGAAGGGGTATTAGGAGGAAGATTCAGGGGTAGAAAGGGAAGGAGATTCAGGGGTAGGAGGGGTAGAAAAGGAGGAAGATTCAGGGGTAGAAAGGAGGAAGATTCAGGTAAGCAGAAGCTCCAGTTTAAAGAGTCTATTTTATTACAGGATTCAGACTTATTCATGAACAGCCTTGACATCGAATCTCTGTTTACGAATATTCCAGTTGGTGAGACCATTGATTTGATTCTTGACAAGCTATTTCCCGATCCTGAGTCCACTTTTTGTAATTTTAACCGCACGCTTTTTTAAAACACTTCTTGAATGGCAGTGCTGGACACTGCTTTTGTTTTTAACGGTAAACTTTTTAAACAAGTAGATGGCATGGCCATGGGTTCCCCCCTTGGCCCTACGTTCGCGAATATCTTTATGTGCTCCCTGGAGGAGCGTATGCTCGACGATTGCCCTCTAAGATTCCATCCTCTCTTTTATTCTAGGTATATTGATGATACGTTTGCTCTCTTCAAGGGTGAATACGAGGCTGACCTGTTCCTCGACTACGTAAATACACTTCACCCGAACATGAAATTTACTATAGAAAAAGAGGAGAACAACTGTCTGTCATTCCTGGACGTTCAAGTATATAGACAAGACAACTCTTTTAACACCACGATTTTTAGAAAGAAAACTTTTACAGGACTCGGATCTAATTTTTATAGTAGCTGTTATTTTAATTTTAAGGTTAATTCCATTTTTTACCCTCCTTAATAGAGCACTAGTCCTCTCATCTAACTGGAATGCCTTTCACAATGAGATTCTATTTCTAGTTAATTTCTTTAAAGGTAACTGTTTCCCACCTAGGTTAGTATATAGAAAATTAAACAAATTACTAAATAGACATTTCTCTAGAAAACCTGACGTTCCAACTGTACCAAAAATGAGTTTCTATGCAACCTTTCCATATATCCATGACCTAACCTTTCACAAGAGATTCACGCAAATTATTCATGACCATTTCCCAGCCATATCAGTTAAATTAATTCCCAAAAATCCTCTTAATATAGGCTCCTTGTTTAAGATAAAAGATCAGCTGTGTCCTTATATGTCCTCTGGTGTCATCTACAAATATACTTGCCCTAAATGTATTTCAGGGATTTACGTGGGATCCACCAGTCGGCTACTTAAGGTGCGCATCGATTCACATCGTGGAATTAGTTTCCGCACGGGGAGCAGAATCTCAAACCCAGAGCACTCCAATATCAGGAACCATGCAAAACAATGTAAAACCTACATTGACAACAAAGATTTCAGTGTAATCGGCCATACTACCAAAACACAAGAGTTAACAATCCTTGAGCCGTTGTTTATAAAACAACTCGTACCATCATTAAACACCCATACTTCTGCGAGTCAATTGTATTTAGCATAAGTTCTTACTGTGGTGGTTTCCTTCCATTTATTCCTTGCTGTCTACACCTCTAGTTGGTTGTTTTTTATTTTTATCGATTTCATTTTTACCCTAATGTATTTTAAATGAACTTTTAGACTATACTTTTAACTTTTTTATGTTTTTATCTTTTCTTATGTGCAGCCCAGAAGATGTAATTCTGTAAACAATTACGAAACGTCGGCAAAATAATAAAAAAGACAGCCTAGTGATGTGTGGTTTTCGTCCGTCTTCCTCTGATTATATATATATATATATATTGGATATACGTATGTATGTCTTTTACTGTATTACAACAGTACAGTATGAAGATAAAATGCCCATAAAACTATTTGATCAGGATCATCAAGGAAGTGCTCGAAATATATGGTTGCTATGTTCAAATAGTGTTTTATTGGAATCTTATGTTTATATATGTATATATATATATATATATATATATATATATATATATACATATACGTATATATATACATATACTTGTATAGGCTATGTATATTATATGTATGTATGAATGTATGCATACATGCACACACAATATACATATATATTTGTGTATGCATGTATGTATACATATTCATACATGTATATATACAATATAATCTTCATAGCAGGAATATATGTCAATGTAGTCCATAGGGGAGAAGAGAAAAAAAGACTAATAGTTCGATCATTTCCCCTTCCACCAGGCCTCTTCAAGAACTTTATTTTAACTAACGAGATTAAGTGTATACATAAAAATCATTAACATTTTTCTCAAAGGTAAAATACAATTAACAGAACAGTTGTCAAAGTACAAAATAGATTGTTTAGATCATAAACAAATGGTCAAATTAGTCATTCAAAAAAGTTGAAAGAGAGAACTATTCAACTATTTGGTGATTGGTTATTTAAGCTTTTCTCTGAATTTGTGCTGTTGGGAAACAATATGAAGGAATAAAGGGTCCAATTTATATATGCCCTGACTGTTACCGAAGTTCTTTGTTTGCTAAAACAGATATATATGCAAGCTGTCTCTAACAAATTTCTTCCAATCGTATCTTTTCCCTTGAATAATATCTCTGCTTTGTTCCAAAAGATAGGACAGCCACAATTTTGCACATGTAAATTAACAGCACTGTTTGGGGAATTTGTCCTTATACAATATCGATGCTGGGAAATTAATTCTCTTATCAATATCCTTTCCGGTTTGTCCCTGGTAGAATTTGCCACATTCACAAGGTATTTGTAAACCACACCTTCTTGTTTGGGGCTGTTGCAAATAACTGTCTTTCCCATTGTTTTGGAGCAGGGAAATACCACTTTGAAGTTGAATAATCTCAAAGGATAAACAATATCCCTGAATGAAGGGTGGAAACGGAAACCAGAGTATTACTCATATCATATTCCTTTTCGGTGTTTGTTCTATAATAAGTTTGTTTAGCTAAGAATAAACATTCCTCTATTTCCTTGATCGAAAGTTGTTTTTCATGCCAAATCTGGTGATGATACTAATCTCCTCGTCTAAGTACTCAGGGCTAACTAGCTCTTAAAAAGTGACATCTCAAAGCCTTGTACTTAACAATTATCTGTTCACATTAGTGTCTATAATATTTTATGGAGTTATTTCTTTCTTTCTCTCTGGTGAACTTTATTGATGGTGCTAAGGAGTTAAGATCAGATAGAAATTTATCAGTGTCGTGGTTTACACTCCAAACAGGAAAAGTGTCACCTGCGTATCCAAGCCAATGAACATCATCTGGCAATATGCTGCTGGCAATTCGAGTGTCATACAATTCCATGCATATGTTAGACAGCACTAGAGACAAACAGTTACTCATTTGCATTCCAAATTTCTGCTTACAATACCTATTGCTAAAAGCAAAACATGTATCTGTTACACAAAGTCTAATTAATTTCAAAATGTCTGAAACAGGTATGGAAAAAAACATTTATTTAGTTCCATATTTAAGAATTCAAGCAGATCTAAAACTGGGACAAATCGGAAAAGATATAGATAAGAGAATTAATTTCCAAACATCAAGGACCAATTCCCCAAAACAGTGCTGTTACATGTGCCAAATTGTGGCTGTCCTATCCTCAGGAACCAAGCAGATATATCATTCAAGGTAAAATATATGATTGCAAGAAATTTGTTAGAGACAGCTTGCATATATATCTGTTTTAGCAAACAAAGAACTTCGGTAACAGTCAGGGCATATATAAATTGGACCCTTTATTCCTTCATATTGTTTCCCAACAGCACAAATTCAGAGAAAAGCTTAAATAACCAATCACCAAATAGTTGAATAGTTCTCTCTTTCAACTTTTTAGAATGACTAATTTGACCATTTGTTTATGATCTAAACAATCTATTTTGTACTTTGACAACTGTTCTGTTAATTGTATTTTATCTTTGAGAAAAATGTTTATGATCTTTTTGCATACACTTAATCTGTTTAGTTAAAATAAAGCTCTTCAGGCCTGCTGGAAGGCGAAATTATCGAACTATTAGAGTCTTTTATTTTCTTCTCTCCTCTGGACTAATTGACACACACACATGTATCTATATATATATATATATATATATATATATATATATATAGATATTATAATATATATATATATATATATATATATATATATATATATTATATATATATATATATATATATACATGTGTGTGTGTCAATTAGTCCAGAGGAGAGAAGAAAATAAAAGACTCTAATAGTTCGATAATTTCGCCTTCCAGCAGGCCTGAAGAGCTTTATTTTAACTAAACAGATAAGTGTATGCAAAAAGATCATAAACATTTTTCTCAAAGGTAAAATACAATTAACAGAACAGTTGTCAAAGTACAAAATAGGCCGTTTAGATCATAAACAAATGGTCAAATTAGTCATTCAAAAAAGTTAAAAGAGAGAACTATTCAACTATTTGGTGATCGGTCATTTAAGCTTTTCTCTGAATTTGTACTGTTGGGAAACAATATGAAGGAATAAAGGGTCCAATTTATATATGGCCTGACTGTTACCGAAGTTCTTTTGTTTGCTAAAACAGATATATATGCAAGCTGTCTCTAACAAATTTCTTGCAATCATTTATTTTACCTTGAATGATATATCTGCTTGGTTCCTGAGGATAGGACAGCCACAATTTGGCACATGTAACAGCACTGTTTTGGGGAATTGGTCCTTGATGTTTGGAAATTAATTCTCTTATCTATATCTTTTCCGATTTGTCCCAGTTTTAGATCTGCTTGAATTCTTAAATATGGAACTAAATAAATGTTTTTTTAATATATATATATATATATTATATATATATATATATATATAGTATATATATATATATATATGTGTGTGTGTGTGTGTGTGTGAAATGTCACATATCTCTATGTAAGTATATGGTGTTTCATATATATATATATATATATATATATATATATATATGAAACACCATATACTTACATAGAGATATGTGACATTTCACACACACACACACACACACACACACACACACACATATATATATATATATATATATATATATATATATATATATGTATATATATGTAGTATTTAACCGACATGGTTGGTGAACACACCATATATTTGAGTAGTCTCGGCTGTTTAGACATGTATACCAAAAATACACCTTCGAAATTTGCCAATAGATTACCTACACCTATATTATTACCTAATGGGGTTGAATATGAAGTAGGTTTAGCTTCGATCGTGTTCCCGGGGAGTTATTACGCTATATTATCCAAAGATGATTTATTCACTCTCGAACTTATTACAGAGCGTCATAAACGTGATAGGCATACATATTTGTATAGACCGAGAATAGCAATGTTAGCGGGGGATATGAAGAGACTCGTGAGAGCTCTTAATAAGGATGTGTATGATTATTTGAAAGTTTATTATGGTGATAATTTCATAAATTATTTTAATAGTAACGGAATATTTCATTGGGATGAAGATTTAAGAATTACTATACCACGTATCAAGAGAGAGAAATTGAGAACAGGGGACGTTAAAAGTATATACGCCAAATTTAGCGGAAAAGCCGCGAAATTATTAGGTTTTCATATTAATACCGGTTATGAAATATATGGCGGGCATGAATTGAATGAACACGTTTCCCTTGATTCCCTACCTGATAATTGTGGGGTAGATTATATATATGTGTAAACAGATATAGTTCAACCGACGATTTTTGGCGGGAGACTAGTAAATATATTGGACTGTTTTACTTTAGCAAGTGGTAGAGGAAAAGGAATACATAATACAGTCTACAAATTGTTGAACACAAACATCTTGGATCAGATTTCTATTCTTATCACGGATCAAATGGGACACCTTTTACATTTCACTAAAGACTCGAGTGTTACTTGCCTGCTCCGTATAAAACCTAGAGGAAAATTAGATGAATAGGTGCATACATAATTTGATGTTCACCCTTGGCAGTCCTTTTTTGTGATCGTAACACCCTCAAGTCACCTAGAACTTGCGAATCAAGCTCCACTTAAATTGTTTGGGAATAGTATAAACAGTAAAATGAGAGTGATATTCGCGCCTCCTTCGGAGGCAGAATTTAAAAAACTATTTTTATCGGACCCTTTATTAAGGAGAGGGGTGGGGTTTGAGGATATTTCCGTTTTCTATCCCCGCCGCAGGAGGGGAAGTGGCATTTTTTCGACCATAAGTGGTATTGCACGTAAAGTACTTCCTTTTCTATTTAATGCCGCGAAACCT
Source organism: Macrobrachium nipponense (assembly GCF_015104395.2). Classification (NCBI taxonomy): domain Eukaryota; kingdom Metazoa; phylum Arthropoda; class Malacostraca; order Decapoda; family Palaemonidae; genus Macrobrachium; species Macrobrachium nipponense. Next base: position 68,423,223 of record NC_087210.1, read on the forward strand.
TCAGTTAATGAATTCCGTAGATCTGTGTTATCTGATATGGTAAACGGTGGTTTACCTTTAAAAGAATCTATATAACAAAATGGTATAAGGGCCCTCAAAACTACTGGACAATGAATTTTAAGCGGTACTGGAAGGAGAAGAAGGAGAACGAGACGGAAGAAAACAGTGAAACGATTAGTTAGACGGTCGAGTGTGGGAGGAAAGAAAAACGGATCACCTGAAGAAAAGCGACCCCAACACTCGCTGGGGTCGCTTTTCTTCAGGTGGAGTCACTTTTATTAAGGCGAGGAATTAACAAGGTAAAGAAAAAAGAAACTATGACTTACTCTTAAACACAAAATGTAAGCATAAACCTAATACTACAATTATGGGGGACTCCAGTGGGAAGTGATTTTCAGGGCACTACCGAACCTAACACGACCACCTAACCTAACCTAGGGCCCTGTACCCCTACCTAGGCCTAGTGGGGGGGGGACTCTGCACCCCCTGTGACCCCCCCTTAAGGCCACAGTGATTTTCGGGACACTACCGAACCTAACACAACCACCTAACCTAACCTAGGGCCCCCTACCCCCTATCTAGGCCTAGCGGCCCTGCGAACACCCCCCCTTAAGGGCACTACCTAACACATGTATCAAAGTAGTTTTTAATGAATATATATCAATATTTTTTTCTCCTTTTTCTATAATATTATGAGCTAAAGTGGGTCACATGAAGATTGGAGACACCAACAAGCAGGGGTCGTTTATGTTCTGGTGGAAAATATTGAGGTCGCCTTTCTTTAGGAGGAAAATATTGGGGTTGATTTTCTTCAGGAGAGGTATTAGGGGTCGCTAATCTTCAGGTGATCCGAAAAAACGTAGGAAGAGGAAGGGCACACGAGTTAAATCTAGGAGTAAATATAATAAGGACGTGTACGATCTTTTGTAACTCCTTCATCAATTGACATTCGGCGGGTACGCACTCGTTCTACCCTTCATCTAAAATTATATAAACACAAAATATGGCTAGCGTAGTTCCTAACATGCCCGGGACTGGTAATCAAGTTCCTGTTTCATCATATATTGCGGGTATATCAGAATTGTTCCCAAATGTTAATAGACGGAGAATTATTGAAACTTCAATTAATTCAAAGGAAAGACTGGATTTTACACCTTGCAATATTTCCATAAATCAAGTTCTATCTGATAAATATATAGAATTTCGCATTAATGGGGTGGCAGGTTCTTTCTTAGATTTGTCAAGTATAGCTTTAAAATTATATATCACAATAGATAGGGACGGCGTGCAATTAGAGTATGGTGACCACGTGTCTGTCGTTAATGGTATTAGTAATACATTATTTAAATCCGCTTCTGTTTTCTTGAATGAAAAGTTGGTGGAATCCTGTCCGGTATTTAACTATCAATCATATATCAAAATTTTGAAAATGATAAAACCCTCGGCACTACCTACCACCGGTCGGGCGGGATTTTTATACGATGACTATCATGTAACATACGGGGTAACTCGACAATTTACTGCCAATACCTTCGGTCAAACCAGCAGGTGGGAGACGAAAGTTATGGGTGACATTAAAACGAGGGGTGTGCATACATATTTTCCACTTCTTTTGGATATAGCGACTATAGACATGTATTTACTGGATTCGGTTGATTTGAGACTTAGACTCGAATTAGCGAATAATAACTGGTTTATGGGCGCCCACACAGACGAACATTTACATGTGTTGAATGTAGAAAAGGCTAAATTATGGATCGATAGAGTTACCCCACATTATAACGCAATGTCGGCTTTAAATGAGGCGATAGCAGTTAATCCTATACAAAATATATTTGATAAGACTTTATACAAGATATACGTTATTGGGCAAAATGAAAATTCGATTTTAATTGATCAGCTTTTTAACAGTTGTATACCTGAAAAAATCACATTGGCCATGATTGGTATGGAAACATTTTCAGGTGATTACGCGACCAATAGTCTATATTTTCAATCTTTCGATTTAAATAATACACATATTACCGTTAATGGGAATACTGTATATAATATTCAGTGTAGTTTCCCTAATACCATCATGCAATTATATCACGAGACGCTGAAAAGTATAGGGGGTGGCGGTGATAATCTGATCACTTATGATAGTTTTAAAAATGGTAGAGCTATTTACTGCTTTAATTTTGTGGTGGAAGATGTTGAAGATTCCATGCCAGTGGAAATTTCAGCAAACCTGCGAATATCGATCACGCTGGGTATGGCTACGCTTAACCCTTGCATTATTTTACTTTTCGGTGATACCAAGGGTATTTTAACGGTGGATGCAGATAGGGTTATTCAGTGTGATGTTAGAGGTTAAATGGAATGGATACAAAAGAAATTGAAATAAGTTTAAAAGGTTCACTCGGTGACCGGGTTAAATATTTAGGTGTGTTCGTTTCTGATGAAGTAGGATTATTGACATTGCCAGAAAATAGAATTAAACCTTTAGTTTTTATATCTAATACATTATCTTCGTCTACTGATATTGATATTGTTGGTCATTGGGTATGTTTTTACATGGAAAAATCACCTAGAAATATAATCTTTTTTGATAGTTACGGTATAAATCCAAAAGTTTATTCGAATGACTTCTCTAAATTTATATATGCGCATCCCGAATATAACCTCTGTCGACTAATAAAACAAATACAACCCGATAAATCGTACAAGTGCGGTCTTTACGTTAGTTTTTTTTGTTCATTGCGTGAGTCACCGAGGTGTGAAAACAGTATTTTCCTTAATACAAAATGTATTCTCATTCACTCGTTTGGGAGGTAATGATAAATGGATAACGGGATATTATTTTAAATATTTGAAAAAGTTTAAATGTTCACTTGGAGGTCGGGGTCAAACGTGCTATTACGTACAAGGAATGTCTGCGCATCTTAAACAACTAAGGTAAATGCATATTTTTCTTTGGTTTTTATATTACTCCATTTACATACTATTAAAGATATATTCTATATATGTATCATACACCTTGAATCACATAACTTTTTTTACTTATTTCAGGGTGAGCTGTGAGAATCATTCACCCGTGAACGTCGGTGATAAACTGCTAAGGCGTCTTAGTCGTTTCCTCTTAAACGCTTTTCGGAATATTCAGGTTAAAATAAGGATACACGCGGACGTTATATTGGGATGCGTGCTGAGGCGGTCTGACAGCAATTAGTGTATTGAATTTGTAAACTGTCTTTATGTGGTCAATAAATCCTTATGAATAATTATTAAGGTGTTTTTACTATGCCCACAATACATTTGAAAGCAAAAACAGGGAAACGGAGAAAAAGAGTGTGTGTTTCTATGGAATCAGGAACTATTATTAAATAAATACATAACACATCGGTTTTTACACACCTTCACCGGGTTGCTCGTTTCCTTCAGTAGTGGGTGGTGGCGAAGTTGTGGGCTGCCAGTGGGAGTTGTTGCATCTCCTGCTACTTCTTCTTCTCCTCCTGCTTCATGGTCATGACCCGTTTTCACCTTCCTAATAAATGAGTTTGGGGCTCCAACACCATAATAGTAATGGTGTCTGACTTGAGTGGCTACTTCATCGGCTGACAGTTCACTACTAGAGTTATTTCCTATATCTGAAAGGGAGGAATAATGACTGTTTTATATATTCCGCTTCTTTCAACGGGTACATTATTTTATAAGAATATCTATTCCGTATACAGATGAGTCTTATTGCTGTTTTTAATATTTACTATACTATATGTTCAAGTAAATGGAAAGTGTTTTATATGCTACTTACTGAATAGTGACGGAGGGAAATGACGTTCCGGTCAAGAGTAATACTTGTAGGGACGGAGGGTTGGCGTGTTGCACTTACTCTTATACACTTTGGGTAAGGAATAACATCAATTTTCCCTTGTCGGTTGTATTTATGGTGTTCAGTCGGAAAGTAATAATCAGGTGTGACATATGGTGTTTCGATGAAGTATTGTATTCCAAAGATGATGTTCACGTCCTGTGGGATTTTTGTAGCATAGAATTTATCCCCATTGGAGGAAAGATGTGTGGAAGATTTATATATGAGTCATATGTGTGTGTGTGTGTGGATGACCTTTGGCGTGAGGAAATGATAAGGCTTGTTTATTCATGTCTGCATGAATCATGGCTGGGAGTAATACTGATTTTGATAAAATGAGTCATATGTGTGGAGGACCTTTGGCATGAGGGAATGATAAGACTTGTTTATTCATGTTTGTGCAAATCATTGCTGGGAGTGAGATGTGTGGATGACCTTTGGCGTGAGGAAATGATAAGGCTTGTTTATTCGTGTCTGTGTGAATCATGGCTGGGAGTGATACTGATTTTGATAAAATGAGTCATATGTGTGGAGGACCTTTGGCGTGAGGGAATGATAAGACTTGTTTATTCGTGTTAGTGTGAATCATTGCTGGGAGAGACTTGATGCTTCGTCACAACTAGTTTGTAATCAGTGATTGTGATAGAGGGAGCTCGGGTTGCGGGGCTTTCGTAGCTCATTATCTCTTGAAGGATTGTCACAACAAGATGTGAATTCTCGCCATGGCTTCATCAACCTCCTCGTGCAAGTTAGTTTTCGGGAACTTGTCCGAAAATAAGTTCCAGAAAAGGAATACGTGTTTAGTAGTGGCCACTAATTGTGTGACATGCAGGAATTACGGTGTGGTGGCAGACATTATTCGAGCTTATCCATATGCTGAATTGGCAGGTTTTCCATATTCTCGCACTGGTGCATCATATGCCTGTCTTCGTGATAGGGGTATTGAAGGGTCCGCCATTGTGAAAAGACCTGAAAATATCACATCTTGGGAATGTGATGAAGAAGTTGATCTACCCACCATAGCTACCTTATTAACCCAATACGGTATCGGCGCCCCCATTGAAGATAATGAATACGCGCAAAAGAGCGTGGCTTATTCCAAAGATGAAGATCACGCCGATCGTTTGGGCAGAGATAGCAAACAGATGAGGTTCAATTACTTTTTTTCTTTGGTCAAGAAATTGAAGGAAGAATTATTTAAATCATCGTATGACTATGTCAAATATGTTATCTTTCCCGCTGGCATCGGTCAAAGCGGGCTGGTTAATACGACTTGGTTGAATCAATATTTACCTGTGTTAGCTACATTCAGTGATGAAATGAGCAAAATTGGTAAAATATGTTGCGTGGCTATAATAAAAAAGAGTTTATCCCTGTTGGAGGAAATGTGTGTGGAAGATTTATATATGAAAAACTTGTTAGCTACATTTAAAAGCTTTGAGGTGTTAGATGAAACATCGTCTTTGATACACGGTCGGGAAAGTGCTGGAGAAGATGTTTGTGGTATATACTAGGGCTGTGATGTGAAGGGACAGGTTAGAAAATATATAGTAGCCATATGTTTTGTTGAAGTATTGCTTTTGAAAAAGCGAATGCGTATATTATCACGTTCGTGTTTGTACAGTTTTTTTCTAATGTATGTATTTGTATGGAATATTAATTCATTCCCCTGTATTTAGCATTGGTTACAAATATAAAATAAAAATTCCGTCTGTCATTTGATTTTTCAACCTCTTTCAAACTCGGTATAATAAATAAACAAAATTGAAATGTGTACTTTTGTCCTCGTATTCAGCATGGAGATTATGACTCTAATTCTATGATAAATAAAATTTCACGGGGGGTGAAGTCAGCTTGGCAAATATGGCGATAAGGTCTCGTTTCATCGTGTGCGTGTGTGCGTGATTCATCATCAGATAACATTGACCCTGTCGGTTATTGGGGGAGATATCAAATTGATGAATATATGTATCACATGAGGATGAAGTCAGTCGCCAAATATCCTTTTATCATGATACTCTGAATATCTAAGCAGCTATATATATATATATATATATTATATATTAGTATATATATATATAGATATATATATATATATATATATATATATATATAACAAAATGTAACGGCTGAGAGAGAGAGAGAGGCTATATTCGCGATGTGCATATATAAATTTAGAGATTTTATAGGAGGAGGATGAGGTAAACGTCCCGGTTACATTGAAAACAATTAAAGGGGACATGAGTCGCAAAAAATCTTTCCCGTAGAGTTACGTGACGTCACAGGGGTAGAAAAGTGGAGTCAATTTGGAGTAGGGGGTTGAAATGTTGGTTTTATTCCCGGAGAGTTACGTGACGTCACAGGGGGGTAGGAAAGGTGGAGTCAATTTGGGGTCAGGGGTTGAAAAGATGGTTTTATTCCTGGAGAGTTACGTGACGTCACAGGGGTAGAAAAGTGGAGTCAATTTGTGGTCAGGGGTTGAAATGTTGGTTTTATCCCCAGAGAGTTACGTGACGTCACAGGGGGTAGGAAAGGTGGAGTCAATTTGGGGTCGGGGGTTGAAAGGATGGTTTTATTCCCGGAGAGTTACGTGACGTCACAGGGGTAGAAAAGTGGAACCAATTTGGGGTCAGGGGTTAAAAGGATGGTTTTATTCCCGGAGAGTTACGTGACGTCACAGGGGTAGAAAAGTGGAACCAATTTGGGGTCGGGGGTTGAAAGGATGGTTTTATTCCCGGAGAGTTACGTAACATCACAGGTTGGGTAGGAAAGGTGGAGTCAATTTGGGGAGTCGGGGTTTAAAATATGGTTTTATTCCCGTAGAGTTACGTGACGTCACAGGGGTAGAACTGTGGAGTCAATTTGGGGTCGGTGGTGGCGGGTTGAAATGTTGGGTTTATTCCCGTAGAGTTACAGGTGGCCACGCCCCCAACCCCCTTTTCGACCTCATGTACGTACATGAGCTCATCAACAATGTGGAGTCGATGTGGTGTCAAGGGTGGGTGGCCACACCCCCTTTTACACCTCATCTACGTATATCAGCTTATAAGACAAGTGGAGTCTATTTGGGGTTGGGAGGGCCACGCCCCCTAATATGAGCTCATTTACGTACATGAGCTTGTAAGACAAATAGAGTCAATTATGAGCTCATGTACGTAAATGAGCTTATAATACAAATGGAGTCAATTTGGGGTCAGGGGTGGCCACGCCTCCCAGAATAGTGGAGTCTATATGGGGTCGGGTGGCCACGCCCCCCAGAATAGTGGAGTCTATATGGGGTCAGGGTGGCCACGCCCCCCCAGAATAATGGAGTCTATATTGGATCAGGGTGGCCACGCCCCTTTTAGGGGGTTGCCCCGCCCCTTTTTAGGCCTCACGTACGTACATGAGCTTATCAGGAGGGGGGCGGGTAGCCACGTCCCTCGGGGGGCGGGGGGCAGGGCTAGAAAAGTGGAGTCTATATGGGGTCTTTTCCTCTAGTGGCGTTCCCTCCCTGCCGCCCATATCTGGTGCCCTTCCTAGCAATTCACCCGATCCAGATCCGTCTGAGCTACGACACGGCCTCAAGAACATCAGCTCCATCATTGCCAGTTGGGTGAAGGCCTCGTCTGTCTGGTGCTCATCTCACACTTGGCCGAGGGGAGGGACGAGTTCGCTCTTGGAAAGTCTTGCGTGTCTTCGTGAGAACTCTAGAGTAAAATGGGATGACAGACAATTGCTGGCGTATGTTAGGGATTCATCTGTCAACTTTTGAACATATTCGAACTTCTAGTAAAGTACCCTGCCCAACTCGGCCAGGTGTGGTACTAGTACCTGTGTCTTTATAGCAATAGATATTTTCTTGTGATTACTTCATTACTGATATTTTGATTTTATTGTATATCACGCTACGAGAAACTAAATAATACTTTGATATTTCTGTGTATACATAGAGCTATTTAACCTTATAAGTTTCAAGCATATGAAAGTTATAGTCTTTTCCATCGTCAAATGGAGTTCATTATTTTCGAAATTCAGTTGCATTGCACATTGAAGGCTGCTAGGGATTTTATCATGTCTTTTACTAATGAGGTCGAACCGCTCCTTAATGATATAGTATTAATTTTTGTTTGTTCCAAGAGATCCATTGTAGCCGCAGACATTCAAAGGCAGTCAGCATTTCCACAACGAAGGTAAATTTATTCTGAGCATCACCAGTCAAAATGTTTTTACTTGTTTAAACAATAAAGTATTTGAGTTGAATGTGCAATTCGGGTCTTGTTTTGTACCTTCGATAGATATGAGGATTTTGTTGTCATAAATATCTCCCATTTTAATTGTAAAACTATTCAAATAGTTCCGGTTTGTCTCGTAAGTTTCCTGAAAAGATGCTTATCAGAAATTCAGATGTTCCTTTGGCTTTGAGTAGAGGTTCACGCGTCTCAAATTTGGTCATTGTTTCAAATGATTTATAAACTTCCTTTGTGTTTCTTCATTAGGATTCGTGATTCTTGTTTATAGTTAACCAGTGATTCTCGCTCGTGAAGGTATAATGATTCTTCTTTATCACTTCTTGAGAGATCACGTGATAAGGGTTCTTGCTTACAGTAGAATAAAATGTAGAATTTAGGCATTCAGCGCTGAAACGGAAATTGATAGTAAAAAGGTCTGAAAGGCGTAATAGGAGGAAAACCTCAAAGCAGTTGCACTATGAATCAATTCTTAGGAGAGGGTGGAAAGTAAGATGGAAGAAAGGCAATATGAATGGAGGTACAGTAAAAGAAATGAAAGGGTTACAGCTAAGGGGCCGAAGGCACGCTGCACAAAACCTTAAGTAATGCTTACAGTGCACCGTAATGCTGACAGTGCACCGCATGAGGTGCACTGACGGCACCACCCTCCTATGGGGTCGTACAGTAGAGTGACGATCCTAGCCTGCTGTCGAGTGGCTCGACTTTCTTTTGTTTTATTTATGATTCTATCACACGAACCCCGTAGGGGGGTAGTGCCGTCAGTGGACATCATGTGGTCCACTGTAGGCATTACTTAAGATTCTTTGCATCGTCTCATCGTCCCCTAACTGTAACCACTTTCGTTCCTTTTACTATACCTCCTTTCATATTCTCTTCCTTCCATCTCACTGTCGACCCTCTCCTAACACTTGATTCATGGTGCAACTGCTTTGAGGTTTTCCTCCTGTTACGCCTTTCAAACATTTTACTGTCAATTTCCATTTCAGTGCTGAATGACCTCATAGGCCCCAGTGCTTGGCCTTTGGCCTAAATTTGTACCTGTTTAATTAATTGTAGTGATTTTCATTTTATAACGGAAGGGAGAATCGTTGTTCTTTTCTCGTCCCACCTGTGACCTGAGACCCTTTGAATACATTCAAGGCCATTGAATGTATTTGAAGGACCTTCCACTGACGTATCCTGGGGGTTTTACAATCCTCGCTTACTGTGGCTTTTCAGACGCCGCAGCTCCTAAGGACTCACGCCCATCAACCGCCACTCCTCCGTCGACGCCATCGATGACTTCAAGGACTCTCCGGATTCGCCCGGGCTCCCCAACACAACCAGAAGGTCAGAGCGTCCTTACAAAGGTCTAATTCCTTACTGATTAAAAGACAAGTGGTACCTACGAAGGATTCGGGGTTTGACGTTTTCTGTTTGTTTACGTAAAAACGTTTTGTATGTTTGTTGCGGGAATTACGTTTTCTGTGTTTGTTACAGGAATATAGATTCATGTTTTTTTTTATACGTGTAATTGTGTTCATCTTTTCTTTTGTAGCGCCTCAGTGGCGTGGTTGATTTGGCGTTTGCTTCTCGCCTCGGTGGTCGCGGGTTCGATTCCCGGCCATTCCATTGAGGAGTGAGAGATGTGTATTTCTGGTAATAGAAGTTCACTCTCGACGTGGTTCGGAAGTCACGTAAAGCCGTTGGTCCCGTTGCTGAATAACCACTGGTTCCATACAACGTAAAAACACCAAACAAACAAACAATCTTTTCTTTTGTCCAAGTTTTATCATACTTTTTTTTTTCATTTCTGTATATTCGCTACGTCAAGAATTATTTTTTCATCTACATTTTATTGTTGCAGCTGTTTCTTTTGCAATTATGATCTGCTTGTAATATAATAAGGATAATAAAAGTAAATTATAATTATTATTATTTCACATCTAGTTTTTGCAGACAGTAGTAAATTCTGCTCGCTACAGCGATTTGTAGACACTGAAAACTAACTTCGTAGCTCTACAGAATCCATTTTTTACGCTTACTCGGGGAGTAAACCTACACACTATTTTATTGTTGTTGTTAAGGGGGGTAGGAAAGGTCTATGAAGGCTAAAAAGGTCTGAAAAGGGTTTCGTGTTGAGTTAAAGTTATAGGAATTTTAGGATACGATAATTACGATTTATTTATGAGAAAGAAAATTTGAAGAATAAATAATGTGAATGTTAAATGGTAAGGAACATTTATTTATAATAGAAATACCTTATTAATTTTAGGCTCTGTTTGACCATAGATTTTAACACATTTTGAGTTACGCTAAAAATTAGGAATATAACGTTTACAACTTACGCATGAGGGGAAAATTTTGCACGCGTCCCGAGTAAGCTGGAGGTCGGATCGTGCCTCGTTCTTTTAGTTGTTATGTCAGGTGAAATGGAACTTCCTTGGAAGGTTTGTTTTAAATGAAAATGAATTTATAACCATCTTCCTCATCCTTCTCGGTATTTTGAAATTTTTATACTTTCAGAACTTCATCCTGTAGAATTATTCGATAACGTTTTATTAGATAAAATACGCTGTAAGGTTTTTTATTCTTGTGCTTTTCTTATATAGCTTTGTTAACTACTATGAGATTCAGGGCCTCTGTAACACGGTTTTTTTGCAATAACTTTTTATCTATGCATTTCATAAATATAACGCTTATTCAGAATACACATTATATCTACACATAAATTTTGACTGTAGGTTGAATAAATTTGGTACTTATAATGTAAAAGTGACTATTTTCGAAGACGGGCCAACTTACTCAGAGAAAAGGTTCCGAACGCTCTCGTTACGTAACTTATGACAGCATTTCTTCCCTTTTTCTCGATGGCTGAATGGCTATACGTAACGAAGGCTAGACCTCTGGCAACAATGACATAAAAGTTTAAATACAAGCAAAGCAGTACACCTTTATGAACTCTGAACCTCTCCACTAATAATTGTTATAATGAACAAACCAACAAAATATGTTAATAAATACAAAACCACTTCGATTATTAGTCTAACTCCCAAAATAAGTGCACTAAGAAATTACAGTCTACTTTATGTCACAATCAGATTGACAAGATGTAGGGAATAGTTGGTAATTTTCAAAAACATAGTAGACAAGCTTGATTTGACAACTGCTATATCCAATGTCAAGCAATTTTTATTTATTGGCTATCTACCTATTTACTGAAAAAAAAAATAGCCGGTATTTTGGCTTTAAACCTTCACCAGTAATTATCGTCAGAATGATGACTACATGAGGCTCCACCCACTTTGGCCTCGTTATAATTCAGGATAACACTGAAGGCTATCATGGGCATTGTTGGATTAGAAAATTTAACTTCTGGCTATAAAAACTCATTTCTCGAGTAGTTGTAAGAAGTGCTAAATGATCCTCAAGAATCCCAGCAGTTGACCTAAACGTTTAATGCTATTACTACTGTTGCAGCGGCACTACTGCTACATTAGTATTACTACGCTAGCACAGATACCCCACCCACTTCTATGTATCGTTCCGCCATTCATAAAGTCTTTATATCCAACACGGTCGTACGGCCTAAAGAAGAAAAAAATTATATCGGATGATCCATTGGTCTGCTGGAGATTTTAGCACATATAAGCTTGTATTTACTTTGGATAAAAATCTTATTTTAACAAAAATAGTTATATAAAGACTGTTTACATACAATCTCTCTCTTTCCCTCTCTCTTGGTGGCATAGTGAATAGTTAATGGAAATGTTCAAAATCCTGAATGACATTACAAGTATTATAATCACGTTACGCTAAATACAAATCAGACCATAAACATTGGATTTAAATTAGAAACTGATTAACTGGTGGAGGGGCGGGGCAACATTTCGTAAAACGGTGTGTTTACCTTGCTTACGTAATGAATGTTTTTCGACTCTTGGCTCGTTATCATTGGCCATGGCGTTGGCTAGATAATTTTTACTCTATAAAAATCAAAATTATCGGGTTTAGGTTATTGATAATGGTGACAAAATTTGTGTGTGGTTGTAAAATATACATATGTCAACTTTCAGCTACATCCGATGCTTTGATAAGGAGCAAAGTCCAAAAAACCGTGTTACAGAGGCCCTGAATCTCATAGTAGTTAAAATACGTGAGCATGTTTAGGAAATAAGATTTTGTAGATAATCATTGTTTTTACATATGCTTGTAATCACTAAGAAGTAATGAATGCAGTAATATTCCTATGCTACTTAATTTTAATATTGCAAAGTATGAATCGTTCTAGAGGTACAAGTTCCTGTAGAACTGATGATGATAGAAAGTAATCACGCTCAATCAGTATGAAAGGAAGGACGCAGTTTACATAATCTTGTAGTAGCCCTTAGTGTGAATGATTCACTTAGGTATACCAATCAAAGCTCACTAGCTTGGAAAGATGAGACATTTAGCAACAGCATGCATAGATGATTCTTTTGCCACTTAAAGATTAAGTTACACATATACATAATTATGTGGTAGCATGTTTAGATGGTGGATACATGGATATGTATCATCAGTTGAATCACGATACAAGGAAAGAGTAAGAACCAGGACAACCTCAGTGGACAGAGTGGTTCCAGAACATCCTGTTGGTTACCATCGAATCTGGCAGATATACTATAGCCAGTGTTGCCATTTTGAAGAATTTCGTCTACTAGTCTGGCTTTCTAGTGACATCTGGCAACCATCCGTGGATATTCTGACCACAGCCACAGTGCTGAGGAATAAAATTCTTCAATTTGCCTTTTTATGTTTTATTATGAAAATAAAGTTATAAAACATATTCTGCTTATCTATACAAATTAATTGTATTGAAATCCATTTATTTTTCTTCCTCAAAAATACTTTTTGCTAAGCTAGTGACGTGTAGTTTATTTACGTCACGGAAAATAATTCTACATCAGAAAACACGCAGTCTAACCATTAAACTTTCCACATTCTAACCATTAAATCATAACTAAAGTAAAAAGAAAAGAACCGCGTATGGCGACACTGCTAAAAGCCACTGTTGTGAAGAAAAAACGGCAACGTCTGTCTATACGCCGATCTGTGAGGATCTCACCAGAGACGGTGGATGACCACTGAGGTCGTCATAATCTTTCGTGGCATGATTTGGATCCCTCCTTGATTGGCATGCCCCAGCGATGATAACTTGTCTGTGGCCAGCCTTCGACTGGAGAGCTCCTCCACCACACCAGAGCTAGGTTGGTATATGGCGCGGGAAAAAAAAATTCACTGCGGGATCAGTACGCAAACTCACATACCTGCACGGCGTTCACCGCATGCTTGCTTGCTTGCTTGCTTGCTGCATGGCTTCTGTGTTTCTTGAGTTTGACGTTAATCGGGTCACTTCGATAAACTGTGTTTTTTTGTACGAGGTGATTTCAGCGGGTGTGCAGCGCAAGTTTTCACACGGTTGCGCTTTTGTCATGAAATCGGCCGTATGTACGTAAGTGGAGCATTTTTATCTGCATTAAAAGCACTATTATCAGAATGGCAATTTTTGCGACGGAACTCATGTCGCAGCTAAGTGTGGTGAATGTTGAATACTCTATGAAATGCTGTTGAACCGTGTCAAGGTAAGAAGGAATGCCGAGAGTGTCTCCTTTTGTTGACATGAAAATAGCAGTGTGTGTGTGCTTTGCATCTCACGTGTGATTTGCAGCCAAAATACCGCGACCTGTGCTTTGGACAGTGTTACAATTTGAGACAAAGTTGGCTCATAATGACAGCGGTGACCCTTCGGAATCCTACATAAAATATGTAATTGTATTTTTCACTGAGCGTTCAGAAAACTTCCTTTCTCCAATTCTTGACCATGTTTGATGTGTGTGATGGAAATCATCTCTTCACACATTTTCCCTTTATATTTTAAACATCAGTATCATTACTACGGCTGCTCCATCAACATCTCTTAGTAATCCCAGTACTCTTGTTGCAGTTAGAATTAAAAACCAAAAATGCAACAGTGACCCTTGCACCATAAAGTTTTCAATTTGAACCGAGTGGTTTGGTTGGTCAGTAATACTACGTAATTAATGATCATCACCTCTATAGAAATAGAGGCAAATACGATTCTGCAGCTGCAAAGTGAAATAGATAAGGTCGACCATGTTTGAGCTGTCATTTGACAGCCAAAAGTTGGATTCATATTGACCGTCCTGATCTTGTTCGCTTATGAGAAGTATTTGAGGAGTCACGCTGTCTCAAGTGTCATGTGAATTTTCCCTCAGTCCCGTTTGTTTGTGCTTTCTCGAGTGGAATTTCGTTTGTGCTTCTACGACTGACATTTCGTGTGAACAACGTACACCACTTTTGTCTTTGTTGTACTTTAGGGCCAAGATACAGTATCAATTTTGATGTCATTGTTAAAAGAAGAATGAGGAGGAAATGTAAACCAGAGTGAGATATGTAGGTATGTCTAGAAGTCGTTACGGACTAACTTGTTCTCTGTTTCTCTCTTTGTCAGGATATTCAAGCATCATGATCTCACTGTAGATAAGGCTATAGTAGATTCACATCAACCGTGCATTTGATGTCTAGGCCCGTCCCTTACGACGCTAATGATTGGCTGTTGATAAACCAATGACAGGGCTGGAAACTCTCAGTCTCTCTCGAGAGACTTAGAGTTTCCAGCCCTGTCATTGGCTTATCAACAGCCAATCAGGAACGTCGTAAGGGACTGGCCAAGACATCAATCGCACGGTTGATGTGAGTCTACTAAAGCATCTAACCCCGATACCTTAGAATCTGGATCGTTTATTGTCATCATTATTCAGAAGATGAAGAACCCTGTTTTATGGAAGAAGCCCACCAAAGAGACCACTGACTTTGAATTCCAGCTTCCACAGAATAGTAAGGTGTTCGTTAGAAAGAAGTAACAGGAGGTAGTAGGAGATAAACTAAAAAGAAGTACTATAGAGTTTTACCTCCAGGATACAGAAACCTGCAAGAACCCTTACATGCCATTTCTGTAAGAACCCTTACATGCCATTTCTGTAAGAACCCCTACATGCCATTTCTGTAAGAACCCCTACATGCCATTTCTGTAAGAACCCCTACATGCCATTTCTGTAAGAACCCTACATGCCATTTCTGTAAGAACCCCTACATGCCATTTCTGTAAGAACCCCTAGTGCCATTTCTGTAAGAACCCTACATGCCATTTCTGTAAGAACCCTACATGCCATTTCTGTAAGAAACCCCTACGTGCCATTCTGTAAGAACCCCTACGTGCATTTCTGTAAGACCCCTACATGCCATTTCTGTAAGAAACCCTACAGCCATTTCTGTAAGAACCCCTACGTGCCATTTCTGTAAGAACCCCCTACGTGCCATTTCTGTAAGAACCCCCTTTGTAAGGCCCTACTGCCATTTCTGAAGAACCCCTACTGCCATTTGCTGCCATTTCTGTAAGAACCCCTACATGCCATTTCTGTAAGAACCCTTCATGCCATTCATTCTCCTTTAAAATTCTTCGTAAACAGTTTTTCTTTCTTTACTTCTCTCTCATTAATTTTGCCGTGGATTAGATTACTTAAGCTGTATTATTATCATTCAGTAACTTGACGATGTTGCTGTGAAAGCTCAGTATGACTAAAAATTTATTTATAGAAAACATACACAATTGTAAATGCGCATATAACTCTGCGTTCTGTCAATATTAAATGTTACATTTTTTTTATTTTAAGTAGGGGAGAGTGGGGCACGTTGAACATATTTTTGTAATTCTCAACCATTACACTAATTACTCTGTGAAGCACATGGGGTTCTTATAATTTCTTGGGGGTGTACTTTAAGGTTAAAATAAAATTCCAAATTGGTTCAATCTGCCCGTAGCTGGGGTACCTTGAACATACCTAGAGGGCAGCTTGATCCATGTTACTTATTGAAGGAAATAGAAGTACAATTCGTTCATTTGTATATATGTAAGCTTATTAATTAGTTTCACTTATAAAAATAGAAATAAAATAGCCTCTTTGGTTTCACGAAATCCTAACATAAACTACTTTCTTTGGCTTCATTAAGCTAATTTTTTATGGATAGGCTATTCTACAAATAAGCTACCGAGATCTGCCATCTTTGGCATGGCTCTGTTATAATGGGATTTATAAATCTCACATCTTTGGTATTAAACTGTAATAATTGGGTTTATGAATCTCAGTTGAGATAAATCACTAAACAATTATGGTACAGAAATAATTATCTGTCCTTCAAAAAGACACTGTTTTATCTGAAATTAAAGAAGGGATTTGAAAAAGTAAAGAAAATTAAAGGACAGATTTAAAAAAGAATAATAGAGAAAAAACAAAACCATAGTAATAACTTATTGACATTTGTATTGCTCCAAGTCCACATCAAAGTTTATCATGGACTACACCCTTTTGTACCATCACTGCTGACTGGATTTGGAAGGTGCATCAGAATATCACTTCTCATAACGCTGGCCTTGTCTTCTTCTTCTTTCTCTACAAGCTTGTCCCTATTTGGGGTCGCTGTAATGGTTCTTCAACACACTCTTCCATCTCCCTCGATCCAGTGCATCCTCCTCGCTCAATCCCAACTCCCTCATATCTCTCTTGACACAGTCAATCCATTGCAATTTTGGTCTACCTACCCTTTTCCCACCTGGTAGTCCCAACTCAATCATCTTCCTTATCGGGTGGCCTTGTGCTCATTAATATTAAATAAAACCAGATTTATAGCAAGTTTACAATAATAAGATGCAGGGGGTACTTTGAACCATATGGTGGGGTACATTGAGCCATATGTGCAATGTTCCCCATTTTCAATCCTTAGAAAAACATGAACATCCACCACTGATATAGGCCTAATCAGACCTAACAAATCTCTCATAAGAAGAATTATCTGATCCACTGAGTATACCAGTCATGTGACCGAGAGTATCTGGTAAAGGAATATTACTATGAGGAGGATTGTTACTCACCTCTGAATATTTATATAGGAGGCTAAAAATCCAAGAAACGTCCTGTGGCACATGGCCACTACAGTTTGGCTAGCACCTTACTGGTCATAAAGTGAGTCATCAACAGAGGGTTCTACTAGCAAAATAGAAAACTGTGCCTGAAAAGTCCAATGGTTCAATGTGGCCCACTCTCTCCCCTACAATGCTGTGATCATGTTAAGATTAGCGAACCCACTGATCTATATAATACATATACCTACATATTATACACACACACACACACATATATATAATACCAAACTTAACATTGTCCCATATTCAGAACCATTATGTAGTTTAGTGTTTAATATGCCAGGTGGATCATCCTGTGTACTGTAAACTCTGTTTATCCCAATGAGCAATCATTTCATTGCTAAATACCTAAAGCAAGTCCTGGAACACTAGTGTATGGAATGCCAGACAAGGTAAGCCTAGGGTCATTAAAAATGCCATCAAGAGGCACTCTGTTGTCAATCACTTGAAGCTCGTGAATGAGATTCAGAAAATGTTCTTCAGCACCCAAATTACAAAGTTTACACATGTCATGTAAGACACTGTAGGTACTGTATGGTGAAGTTAGGTTAGGTTAGGGTGTATCTGGAGAACTCCTTTTCTCTTTGAGCCATCTGACAGAATTTCGATCAAGTGTAGGTGTTCATGTATCTCCTTTCTACATGGTTTCCTGAGCCTTTCCATGGATCTTTGTCCTACTCCGTCAATAACTGCCATAGGCGTAGTAGGTGGGATTATTTTGAGGGCAACACCAAATTTTAGTAAACCCCTGAGTTTGTTCAAATTGCCACATATATGTGTAATAAACACCAAACAGCTGTTAAATTATATACAGTAGGTACTTCACAAGTTTGCTCAGGAGATAATAATTGCCCCCTGGAATTATCACACAATAAGTGGGGGTCTTCCTTTACGTTCACCAAAAGATTAAGACATTGCTTACTATAAGCACCATTACATCTTTGAGCCATGTTTAACACTTATAAAAGCTGCTAACACTATTAATAACTTTAGTTAACACAACAGAATGTTATGCATGACCATAAAGAGCTAGTATAAGAATTGTTGGGTAATAAAATAAGAATGCAAAAACTGTGGGAATAATGAAGGTATGGATGAAGTACTTTAATGGGTAAGGAAGACCTGTGAACACTTGATGTACGTAATTCACTAGTTTTATGCTGCAAACTTGGCAATTGGAGATACTCTTCGGGGAAAAGGACACCCATAAACACAGCTGGTCATCTCCAGATGGCAATTATAGAAACCAAATGTAGATCATATAGCTTTTGAGAAAAAAAGATCACTAAGGAATATCAGGAATTGGAGCTTAGCCAGTGTCAGTAGTGATCACAAACTTGCTATGGCCACTCTTAAAGCACCCAACACAAAAGTTAACAGTGTCTATGTTTAATACAGTAAAACGTCTTGAATATAAATATCAGGAAGCATTTGCAACTAAATGTTGAAATAGATCTGCAGCTGTAGAAGCTATATCTGAAGAAGAACAACCATTGAGGACTAATTTTACTTCAGGAATGTACAACAATTTGCTGTAGGAGGAAAACATGGATACCAGATAAGACCTGGGACACAAAAGGTATTTGTAGATGTATTCCTGAGAGGAGGTGAAGAACACTAAAGAGAATATGCTAAGTTCTTAAGTCTACAAAATAAGGTTAATCGAAGATCAAAAAGACATGTTAAGAGAATAATGAACTTGGACAAACAAGCTGATGATGTTGACAAAGCCTTTGGTGTTAAGGTAGCCAACAGAATTATTAGTAAAATATCTATTGTTGAAAAAAGTACTATAAAAATGCCTGTCAGAAAGAGGGATGGGTCAATAATACCATCAGAAGAAGGCCAATCCTAGGCCAAACATTTTTGAGGTCATGAATAAGGAACCAAGGAGATAATTTGATTGATGTACCAGGGGATGACAAGAATTGAATGTGCTTATGAAAGAACTCACAGTTTTTAAAGTGGAATCAACAATGCAAAACCTTAGGAGATGGAAAGCACTGCAGAGATGATTTTATCTAAAACTGAAATGATACTGCGTATATTAACTAAACTGTTCAGCAGAATACAAATGGGAATTATAAGTCATAGCCAAAAGTACCTGAGATGGAAGACCTGACTGAATGTGGTACCTATAAAAGTATTGCTCTTAGGTTGGGTGCAACGAAAATATTCAGTATGCTTATTCTCAATAGGCTGGAGAAAGAAATTGATAAAAAGCTTAGTGATGAACAAGCTGGTTTTAGAAAAGGTAGAAGTTACACAAATCAAATACGTATGTGTGTTATAACATGTTATGCAGCGATGTATGGAATTTAAGTCTCTCCTGATGGTTTTTGTTGATTATAAAAAGGCATTTGTGTCACTATGCCATTCCCAAAAGTATGCCAAGCTAATTGTTGATGGAGTCTTGTCAAGCAAATTTGCACTAAATACTGGAGTGCTGCAGGAATGGAAGAAAAGCTTTAGATCAGAGTATTCAGCAATAAAAGAAACTTGACTGACATAGAATATCCATATGACTGCTGACTGACATAGAATATCCATATGACTTTGCTTTAATCAGAAAAGCAACACAAAACTTGGAGAATTTTAAGAAAAATGAAGTAACGAGGACAGAGTATGGATACAGACATGGAGCAACATTAGGTGGAGAAAGGAAGGAATAATGAGGTTGAATCATTTCAGTAATGCATTTGGAAACAATGACATCCAGTACAAGTTTTCTTGAGTTGGAATTTTGTGAAAGACTAATAAGGGTAAATTAAGCAATGGTCTAGCTGGGTAAGATTTGGAAATTTGAAATTGCCCTTGAAAGTAAGATTACAAATAAGCCTAGTACAATTTGAACTGTTATATATGAACATGAATATTGTATGATAGGGAAATTATATCTAAATGGTTTTATTGACAAGACCATGAATTTTTGTACAACAGTTAAATTATATCCAAATAATTTTATTGGCATGAGAATAAAATTTGATGAAGACTATTAAGAATCTGATTGCATCTTACACAATATGGGTAGACAGCTTGAATATGCCCTTATCACAATCCTTGGGAAAATATAAGTGATAGTGTCAGTGGGCTTCTGTAAGCACCAAAAGAGGAAGAGCCAAACCTATGTGAATGAGAATTATGGGAAGGGAAACTGAAGATGAGTAGAGCTCTGTGGAAGACAGGACACAGGATAGACATGAGTTGTGGAATTTCACTTGAGGTCCTTTTCGTCCTGCAGCATCAGAAACAATGATGAACACAAGAGTACCTTCCATAAAAGATTATCTCTAGACCAAAACCAAAACTATTATAGTAACAGCAATATAGAAAATTCCTGTAATCAATACTGGAACTGACTAATAATTACTAAATTTAGGGGCGAAGTAGTGTGGAAAAGGGTTTAGAAAACTACAAATAATATCTTGAACCAAAATGAGACAACCAGATTGTGAAATTTTTAATCAATAAACTAAAATAAAAGAACTAAAAAGTGTGAGCAGATGAAAATATCATTAAAAGTACTATGTCATAAAATAATTCTTCATTCTACAATACTAAATCCATCATGGAAAAGGAAAGGTAGACAGATGAGAAGAATTATTGGTAATAAATTCATCATGATAAATTAATACTAGTATACATATTCTGGGAGTGCTATGAAGCTGTGTGTCAGCTAGACACACACGTGTGACTGACATGCTAATAGAGTGTGCCCAGATGTGTCTGGCCAGTGTTGTTTTCTGAGGAGTATGTTTGGAGCTGCTGGACTGCAGAATTGGTTATATGCAGAATTACATGTACGTATGTGTTGCATTAAAACAAACCAAAATTGAGTACCGTACAAGGGAAAAAGACAACAAAATTTAATAAGTATGTACATTATAACTCTAGTATATAGTATGTATATACCAATCCACTGAAGCCAGAGACCACTGATGTGAGAAGAGCAGTTTACCAGGTGAACTATGAATCTAGAATAGTAACAGGCAACCACATATAAGAATCTAGAATAGTAACAGGCAATTTTACTTTTCAACCAAATTTAAGCAATTTTATTTTTCAACCACATTTAAGGCAAGTAATTTTACTTTTCAGTTAAGTTTATTTAACCTCCTGCCAGAATTAATCATAATGTAAATAAGGGTTTCCTTTGGCCTATAAACATCTCTCCTATTCACTTGAATTCATTTTAAACCAAATATCTTTATATGTATACAGTATGTATCAAAATAATAATATACAACAGGCATGGCAAAAGCCGAGTTGTAAATAGTACAATTGCATGAGAATCCTGTTGCATGAGAATCCTGGAAGAAAAAAACATGTTACAATAGAGCAAAATTTATTCCTAATATGCAACACTGTATTCTATTCAAATACCTTGATAAAAGTTCTGTACATCTGTTTTAAATACATATAAAAAAAATACTCAAGCAGAAATACAGTGTCTACCATTCACGATGTTTACAGAACAATCCACGAGGTCCTTGTGTTGCATGAGATAAAATCCATGTGTTCTTCTCTTTTTTCTTCATGGCCATTTGTTTGTGACGTGGCTTAGACTTGCACATAACATACATACGACCCTCACGCATGACAAAATAACAGTCATCACAACGTAGCCTAAGTCGACCTTTCATTTTCATGCCACAGGACTGCACCAGTGTGGGTATACTTGGCTGGAAATAAAAAGAATGCTCAAATAGTTATTTTGCCATAATGTTAAATAAGAACACTGGGCCATGTAATTCATTGCTCTCAAAAGGTGCCATACAATTTTGTTCGGTCTTAAACACACACAGCGATCTTACCTGTAACAATGTACTTGGAAATTTAACTGCTGAATCTACAGGCCTCTGAATAACGGTGTGCAAAAGCCGAGATGCAACAGCAGACATAGCCCCAATACATTTCTGTGGCAAACTCAAGGGAAGCAGGGCAAGACAACTCCTTGTAAATGACTGCATCTTCTGGAAGTAGAATAGAACATCAATTAGACCACTTGCATTATAAAAAAAAAAAATCTTATAATCTTACAGCTCTGCAAATTAATTCTGCTTAACCCTCTAAAACTTTAGGGACATAATTCAGATTTCATCCCTTGGGACTGTCAACCTTAACGATGGTATATATTGACATCAGGTAGCATTGGGATAATGTCTGGTAAGTGTTAAGGGATAGGTTAACTTTATGTATAAAAAAGTAAGGACTTTTTACAAAGAATCTTCATCAAACCAGTTCAAAATAGATAAACAGACATTTTTGCCTATTTTCCCTTATTTTTCTACAACTTTTACAGGCAAAAAGAGGAATACATACATAGTAATATGTTTATCTGGAAAAAAAAGTATATCATAGTTTTAACAGACCACTGAGCTCATTAAAAGCTCTCCTAGGGCTGGCCCGAAGGATTAGGTATTTTTACGTGGCTAG
This sequence comes from Macrobrachium nipponense, assembly GCF_015104395.2. Classification (NCBI taxonomy): domain Eukaryota; kingdom Metazoa; phylum Arthropoda; class Malacostraca; order Decapoda; family Palaemonidae; genus Macrobrachium; species Macrobrachium nipponense. The sequence goes on from NC_087210.1 coordinate 68,445,763, forward strand.
GAACCAATTACTTACTTATCAATTGGACCTACAGCCTATTGTGGGATCCAAACCACATAAAGAAATTAATTTCTATCACCAGAAATAAATTCCTCTGATTTTGCATTAGCAGAGCAGGGAACTGAACCCAGACCCTGAGGTTGGTAGTCAAAAGATTTCTAACTTTTCCATGATGCAAAAGAATTGATAAATCTGTTATATTATTCATTTTCATATATATATTTGTGAAAAATGAAGAAATTTCTGCTTTTGGCTAACCTCAGTGCATCATTCTGACCATATAATTTTGCTATTTTTAATCTTAACCCCCTAAATTCCTTTAAAATAATTAAGGACATTTGTTTATAAAACTTACTGTATTTCTCTGCTGAAAGAACAATAAAGTATATACTGTACATCCTTTTATAATACCAGTACTAGTTGACAAAGTCGGCTAACCTAATGACAATTGGGTCATTTCATTTTCAAGATAAACATAATGAAAATTCTATTTCTTTCTGGAATGTTGTCATTTTAACAATACATGACTGTATTTTGCTGACACACATAAATTTCAGTATCATTATATTACTCATATAAGTATATATACAGAACAAACCTTTATTCTTAACGTAAGGGAAAATTCTCTAGCGGCCACTGGAGTCTAGATAAAGTAAGTACTACAAGGATTTTGGTGGCAATGGGAGTTAGCCAAAATGGTGGAAAGGAGGAGGGCACAGCCAACATGCCTTAACCTATTCCGGCTACAACACACCAGTTTCTCTATGGCCACCTTCACTGCAGGTTGGTGTTGTTACCCTCTCTGCTAAAAATCTGGTTGTTTTTGTCCCTTCCTGCCTACATTATGGCTTAGCATTCTTGTTTCTTCTTTCTTTTTTGTTTGTGTTGTGTTCTGCGTGATATTATGCTATTTGTGTGTTTTTTACTTTTGAGTATGCAAACCCACAAATCATCTACGCTTCCCAAGCCTCACTTTGCCCTCATTTTCTGCCTCCCTTGGATTTAAATCCCCATTCTACTTGTAGCAGGTGTAATATAACTTTTTTTTTTTAGTTTATAGGAGACCAAGCTTTTAAACTTACAAGTAAGTTTGAAAATAAAAATGTACCAATGAAAGGGAGACTTTAAAATAATTCATTATTATTCATAAGATGCACATGTTCTAATGGAATGAGTTATCCTGAACTTGCCCAGTAAGCTTCCTAAAAATAGAAACCCCATACAGTAAATGGAAAAGGAAAGAATAACAAAGAAAATGAAAACCGGTTAATAAGCTGGAGTACTGACAGACACTGCCATCCCTTGGTATTGAGGTACCTGTCTTTTGCTGCTGTTTCAGCAACTCAATGCTGTTGAACCTCATAGTGATCATCTTGGCTGTGAAGATAGCCTCGTGATATCAAAAACAGGTTGTATTCCTTAAAGCTACTTCATGCCTTCAAACATCATCAACTGTAGCTGAGGAGAGTTACAACTCATAGATGGAAACACAAATGCATATTTGCTTCCTCCCCCTCCACACTGTTAAACTCTCCAACCTGTCTTCTTGTGGCCATCCTTCTTCACACAGGAAGAGAAAGTCTCAGAAGTCCCTGGATTAGCACTATTAGACAGCACAGGCTGGTCACCTGCACTCATGCACATACCCCCTTTGTGAAGTATATAAGTAGAAGGAAGGAAAAAAGAGATGGCAGTCTTGTAGAAAGGCTTCAGAAAGCTCCGGTCACTCAAAGGCAACGTAATCACCTTTGAAGAAAATGGCAAACATCTTTTGGTCTTACTCTGCTGCTGTCAAACACCTCCAATACAAAGAATACTAGTGGAGAACAACAAACAGGTTACACTGATGGTAGGGATATGAAGCGGCAAAAGACTTGTATATTATATTTTTCAAGTTGAAAGAAATTTCAACTTGATTGTAAGTCAGAGTAGCAAGATGTCTTAACTTGACTGTGGCTGAAAACAGTGCTAAATAACACCAAATGTGTGGGTTCCCCTGACATGCCAAAAGTTCAGTTGCCTATCTTGTTAGGAGATCCCTACCATCAGTTAACTATCATGTTACCAAGTTTCAACAACCGAATCCACCTCAAGGTGAGGAATTCTCCTAAACAAAAAGTGATTAAGGAAATGACTTTATGAAATGTAGGCTGTCAAGCCATACACTGGGGCACTCCAGTAATTCACCACTTACAACAATGAAAGGGGGCTGTGGTGACTGGACAGTTAGATAAAGAGATTCAGAAAATAAAAATGAAGTACAAGGGTCTAAAGGGGGAACTGGGAGGAAACCCAAAGTCGCATGACGAAGTAATATGTAGTTGGGAGGTTGGACCGCATGAGTGAAGAGAGGAAGCCAGAATGAGAGGTACAGTAAGACTAAAAAGTGGAACCAGCTAGGGGCCACAGGCGGCTCGTCCAACGTGGAACCAGAGGAATTTATTTCTGGTGATAGAAATTAATTTCTCTATACAATGTGGTTCAGATCCCACAATAAACTGTAGGTCCCTTTGCTAGGTAACCAATTGGTTCCTAGTCACATAAAAATATATCTAATCCTTCGGGCCAGCCCTAGGAGAGCTTTTAATCAGTTCAGTGGTCTGGTTAAACTAAGATATACTTTTTTTTAGGGGCCACAGGGATGCTGCAAACAACATTAACTAAGGCCAATAGTGCACCGCATGAGGTGCTATGTCCCGTAAGGGGGTAGGCCGTCCATGGACCTCATTCAGCGCAATGTAGGCATTACTTAAGGTTTTTTGCAGCGTCCCTTCAGCCCCTAAATGCAACTCATTCCTTTTACTGTACTTCCGTTCATATTCTCTTTCTTCCATCTTACTGTCCACCCTCTCTTCACAATTGTTTTATTGTGCAACTGCGAGGTTTTCCTCCTGTAACATCTTTAAAAACCTTTAACTGTCAATTTCCGTTGCGGCGCTGAATGGCCTCAGTTACCCCAGTGCTTGGCATAATGCCAAAAAAAATCTAGATGAGGTGCAATGGAGGCACCACTCCACTACAAGAAAGTAAAAGGTGAGCCTTGCATTTTTATAGAAACAAGCAGGAATCTATCCTCACCTAACCTTGCACATTAGTTGTGTGCATTGCATGCAGCATATTTCATATCTTAAGGTTGAGAGTTACAGCTAAAAGCAACATATTTACCATATTCTAATCCCAACTGTTAGCTAAGTTCAATTGGCCAAAAAATGTTTTCTTAAGGCAAAGAATTTATCAGCAGAGAGAACTTCTACAATAAATTTTTCACATCCAGTAAATTTCTCAAATGATCTCTCTTGTAATGCATTATATACACCCTTTTCTATACTGATCACTCCAAAAAATTCATTAATAAATATTATCTCTGTGCAGAGCTCTTCCTTAGAATTACCATAGGCATAACACTGAAGAATACAATTTAAGTCTAAATATTCTTTTTAGTTCCTAATAATTAGGCTATATAGGGGGAAAAACCGCAGTGGATCCATTGTCATCGCATGGATCAGCCTTATTCACTCGACATTTAATTGATGAAACAAGAATACAATTACATCTTTAAGCATACCATTCAAAAGAAAGTTTCGTCAACGTAATGTGATATATGAAAGCGCCATACGAACTAAAATAAGCATGTGAGGTCTTCGTAAAATATGTTTTCAAGGCAGTTTTTAAATCCAATAAGGCGGCAACCGCCTGAGGTGCCGTTCGTAAGCGCAGAGGATCCAACATCTTTCCCAGCCTTCCCAGCACTCATTTGAACAATGTTAGCGTATATATGTAACGTTTATTGATCTTACTCAAGATTGCAGTTGTAATCAGCACAATAAAACAACATTTTGTTGCCTATATTAGTGAAAGTATGAACTTATTCCCGGGGTCATGGTTTGAACTGAAATTCATTTTTACCTTGTAATCGGTGGTATTATCCTTACAGCCATCACAACTGAAACTCCACAGTGCTTATTTGATTGTAATTATATATGTTTTGGTCTTAATTCACTCCAAATTGCACTTGAACTACGTTGTGGTTCCTGGTTCCTAAGCGCTCACTCCACAAGCACAGTAGCGGGCAGCACACGAGTACACGGTTTACGAGGTGCAAAGCTTTATTCCCTTAATTGTTTACTTTACTCATTATTTAGTCTAACTTTACTTTGTTACTTCAAAATGTTTATTTAATTATGTCTATTATCCCTTTTTTGCAGCCAATTAACCCTGAAAAATTACAGATATTTCTAAAGTAGTTACGAGCAGAGGGTAAAATGACTCATCGTTGCCAATCTAGTGGAGCTTCACACATACACCAATCCATTTACACTGTTTCCATGAATTCTAGTTGTCATAGTATTGCAGTAATGATAAAATTGCTCTAATATGTATGTATACTACAAATAGATATGTTAATTTCACTTATTTCTCCAGTTTTGTGTAAGTTTTATACCCAGTTTGGAGGGTAAACACATACCAATTGGCAACCTGATAAACAATAGAAGAGCGCGAAGAACACCGTAGGTACTGCTCACAGCTAAACTGTTGATATTTGAGTCAGGAATCTAGTTACTTTTTCAACAACGAATATTTTCAAATTAATAATCATGAATTTGTAAAAAATTTATGCAATTCATGACCTTATACTGGCGTTTAACTATTTATTTAAATAATTATCTAGTGCATGCTTCTTCTTCTTCTTCTACCAAAAAATCATAGTTTCCTTGGATAAGTGGTGGTTGGAAGTCATTCTTAACGATTTTTGTGAAGAAAGTGCCCCAGCGTCTATGGGTACAAGTGGTGTGCGGATTTAGCACATGGAATGGGGAGTTTATTGATACAAGCGACTCCACAAACATCGAGATGGCATCAATCTTCTGAATATTCAAAGTTGTAAGTAAATATTTTGAAAGCATCATGGAGGTAGCCTGTGTGTGCATTGCATAGAGCCAGACTTTCATTAACCTCTGTTTAATCTTAAAATATGACCTTAATTTCTAACTTTAGAGAAAATACTTACTTCGAAAGGAGAGTAGAGGTCTAGAGCTCCTGCTCTCATCACCAACAACTCGTGACTGATGCCCATCTCCGGTGTCAGGACGTGTTAAAGTACTTTTTCGGAGGGTGGCTTCACACGCGGTGGAAACTGGATCCGCTAGTCTAGTCAGTTGCTCCCCCAATCATGGTAAATTTGTGAGTGCTCTTGATTTCATGTTCTGACAAAAAATCTTGTCATAGTAGTTATGAAATTAGGGTAAGGCTAGTTTGCAGAACGACAGGACAACCTCCAAAAGGAATCTTAAGTCTGTAGGTAGGTAGTACCTACCTACTACATTGTCTCCGATGTTTAGTGTTACTATGAGGGGGTGGGGGGCAAAGCCCCAACCGGCCAGGTCATGGCACGGCTCCCTAAGTGAGGTTGGTAAATTCTGGTTAGGTCAGGGTTCTGCCCTTTTACCATATTAAGTACTTGGCTTGAGCCTACCTACCTAGCTAATCTAGCCTATGGCAGTGGTCTAAAGTTGAAGCAAAGGCCATTCTGAAATATTAGGCTAGGCTACCTACTAAATACTTCAAAAAGAAGTTCCCATGACATTTACTTACTTCCTCGACAAGATTACAGGACTACCTCTTATGACTTATAAAAATAACATTAGTATAACTTTTTAAGCTGTAATTACAGAGTTGCCGTCAATAGTAGTAGTAAATATGATAAACCTATGAACGGCTCCCTTGCTCGGTCTCTTTCTCGTTTGCTTGTGTTTGCTCAAGTTTATTTTCTTTGATACCATATATTATTTATAAATTCCTTCCAGTTTTCAATTTACTATTTTGATCGATGTGAAAGAAGTAAGATATTAGCTATCAATTCCTCTTATTTTCTTTAAATGGACGTTGCGCGAATCTAGTAGGTATATCTGTTCCCAATGTCACCTGGCAGTCAAGTAAGAAATGTTCGAAGTTTTCAGTTATCTCTTTACACCATAAACATTTTGTATCTTTCCCTTGTAAACTGTTCCTATCGTTTAATTCCAGTGTGCCTAATCTAGCCATACTGACCGACATTGTCTTGTTTTTTCAGTGTTATCATACCGGCTTTCTTGTGTTTTGAAATATATAAATAATATATAGATATATAGCTATTATATATATCGATATAGATATATATATATATAATGGTATATATATATGTTATTATATTATATACATATATATAATATATATATATATATAATATATATATATATATATATATATATATATATATATATATATATATCTATATATATATATATAATATATTTAAGGTTGCCTTGCTATTCATTTCTTTTAGCCATGCTTTATTGTCCTAATCGTTTATCATTTATTTTAACTGCTTACCCGTAATTGATTCAATTTCCCTTACGATTATGTTTAATTCTTTCAAATAGTCTTTTATATGCAGAATCCATTGTGTTTTCTTACTTTCATATTGGTCTGTGACCACTAAAGTTTATGCGTCTGGATATAATAGTTCATTCTTCACATCTCATGAGTTGCAGGAAGGGCCCCTAAACTAGTTTTCTGTTCGGATACCCGTAGTTATTTGTCACTACTTTTCAGTCTGTATGCCTGATCAAAACAGATTATTTTCCTGGAGCCCGAGCTGACATAACGCCAGCTTTTATAATAATAATAATGTTCTAAAGGGTCGACAAAAATACGAATGGTTAAGAGTCCGCATATAATTTTTAAGACTTTACAAATAAGCTTTCGAACCCTTCCCTGGGTTCATCTTCAGTCCAAATGAACAATTAGTTACAACATGTACAGAGATAAATTTAATAACAAGAGTCGTTGAAGATCGTTGACACCGGTCGTTAGATCGTTAATGGGCCAGGTGAAGAAAAAGGGCGGTTAACTCCAACTATAACATTATATATATATATATATATATATATATATATATATATATATATATATATATATACTCTCGCGATAGTTTTTCCCTACTACTAATAATAATAAAAAGGGGGGGAGGCGATAAGTGAGCCTCACTTCAAACACTTGTATATCTCTTTCCCTTACCCTGACGACCTATCAGGACTCCTGTGTGTATCTTTCAGTTGTATACTGGTGACCTGTCAGAGCGAGTAGTCGACCAGCATGGTTTTGTATTGATACGCTGCCGATTAATTACGGCCATATCCTGCCACTAACGCTATAGATACGGAGCTTGAATTCTGGCTTATCTCTTCCCCTCAAAAGCTGAAGGTCAAATTCCACTTGCCTGATAGGCCCAGCTATGGGCAAAAAAAAGACCATGAACATAGTATGGTAGTCGTATAAATCCTTGGTGATTAACAGACTCAATAGCAGTGATTGCTTCATATGACTAAGATTAATTTTCGTTTTTAAGTGTCAATATGATATTTTATTGAAAATACCAGCAGTAATACAAAAAGATTATCATATTAGCTATATAAATACGCACACAGCCACTTTATGGCAGCCTCTGTTGGCTGAACAAAGTCCACAGGAAAACATCAGACCGCTTATCCCTTCACCTTACCATACCAACGGGCCAGACCTTTTAGAGCTTGGGCTTGTGCTGATGCTAAACCAGGTTGATCTGAACCAACCACAACCACTTTGTCAACGGTACGTTGGTCTTCGTTCTATATCTGCTGTATTTCATGTGCAACGCCGAGACATTTTGTGTTCTCATCGTTTATTATTATCATTCATTTATCTCTGGATATCTTGAGGGTTTATTAGGGTAATTTCCACATCCCCTTCTGTCTCATATTGTGAGACATATTTGACATTTTTATTTATCAAAACTTCACGTTTATTGATTTTGCTTTGTTGTCCCACGCTATGCATTTTGTAATTTTCCCAATGAATTATCATGAAAAATTTTAAGTCATTTATCCCCCCTTTTTATTTTTAGCAAACAAATATACGTATATTACATCAATCTTTCATAGTATAATCATACGTGCAACCTGTCTTACACACACGCAGAAAAATCTTACATTTACATTAATTGTTACTGACTTAATCCATTTTAAATCATTCTGAACATTTTCGATTTTCCCATCGGTGTATTCATTTCCATTATCGCACAGAGGTCGCTATACAGATAGTTAAGTAAATAAGGTTTCTTTTTCTCTGTTGCCCGCCCCACTCCCCCCCCCCCCCCCCCAAACCCCCATTTTTTTTTTTTTTTTTTTTTACCTCCGAGCTTTCCGAGATAGTGACCCCTAAGGGTTTTCGTGGGTCGTTATCTGTAACTAATATTTCTTGGGGGTCATTATCTTTATGATATTTACGGTCTTTTGTTTATGATTTTACGGTAACCCCCAACGGGAACGTACTAAACACACCGCAAACGGTATACCTGGTTTAATCCTTAATTGGGGGTCACTATCCAGGAAAGAACTTTTTTTTTTTCTTTTTAGCCGAATAGTTTCGGAAAATCTTTGCCATTCGGGTAAACGCTAATAGAGCCTTTGCCCCATTCACGACTGTGCTTTGCCCAAGCGTTTGGCGGAAGCCCATTCTGAGGTAAGTAAGATAACGTCCTGTTATGCATTCTCTTTGGCTAAACATTTTCTTTAGGTATATATACTCGTGTGCCTCTGTGTGAAATTTTCATTATGATTTGCAGCATGATGCATCAACCCAATTAATTGTTCTTACCCTTATGAAGCCATCGTGATGTGCGTTTACTTTTATTACCTTTTAATCTCCGTATGGTGTTTGTTTGTATGGTGCTTTTACGTTGCATGGAGCCAGTGGTTATTCAGCAACGGGACCAACGGCTTTACGTGACTTCCGAACCACGTCGAGAGTGGACTTCTATCGCCAGAAATACACATCTCTCACTCCTCAACGGAATGGCCGAGAATCGAACCCGCGACCACCGAGGTGGGACGCTAATACCATACCAACCACGCCGTGAGGCGCTCGAATGGTGTCTGACTTGCTTGAATAACTGTATATTTGGCATGATATTTGTAAGGGCACTGCCAGGTCTTCCCCTGAGGCTTAGGTTTACTGTTACTGGAGAAATGTTACTTTTAGTCATTTCCTAACTCATATTTTTGTTTCCAGTTATTAAAGTATGCCGGCATTAGAATTTTCCCTTTCTATAAACATCACATATAGATTTCATTTCAGACGTAACTATTTATTGTGTAGCTAGATGAACAAGCTTCACTCATAGAATGGCCGATTCACGGTGTTTAATGTGAAGAGTTTAGACAGTATAGGGGCTGTAGGTACTCATGCTGTCAATTGTAAGGCTTCACTTCTCTACTCTGCGACGCCAATGACAACCGAGCGTCGGAATTTGTGGAAACCCCTATTCTCATTAATAATTGATAATAATTAACTGGTTAAATAATTCGTATTTTATGTTTACCTTCAAGATAATAGTTGTGAGTCTATAAAATATTTTTTATCAATATTCATTGTTTTCTATAAGGAGGTGAAACGTGCATTTATAAACATTAGGAGATGATGCTATATATATATATATATATATATATATATATATATATATATATATACTATATATATATATATATATATATATATATATATATATAATATATATATATATATATATATATATACTCTCATTATTGCATAATTTATATAATAATTAACTGGTAAAATAATTCTTTTATGTTTACCTTTAAGATAATCAAAATAGTTGTGCGTCTGTAAAATATTAGATATCATGGCTTTCAATCATGTGTAGAATATAATTTTATATAATTTTTTAATCAATATTCATTGTTTTCTATAGGAAGGTGAAACGTGCATTTATAAACATTAAATGATGCTATATTATACATATTATATATATATATATAATATATATATATATATAGATATATACTATATATATATATATATCTATTATATTATCTGATATATATATATATATATTATATTATATAATTGTAGTCAGTTCGGCAGACAACCAGCGAAATTTTCGTGATCTCGATAGAACTCGGCATCGATTAATTTTTAGAATTATTGGCTAGAATGAAAGAAAAAGTGGGCCGTGTGTGCTCACTAGGTTATTAACTGTTCTTTACTTTTATAGTATATAGATAACCTTCGATTTGTATGGCGCATTTGATTCTCCTAAGCTGCACTTTTCTCCTTTTAGCATTTCATGAATCAATTTGATCCACATTACGCTCTTCTTTGCTTTGTTTTGATTCTGCCAAGTATGACATTTCTACGGAATTGGATTTGCAGTGGATGTACTAGTATCGGTAAGGTTTCTCATAAAATTCGCTGCTGATTATGTTTTTAAATGTTCGTAGAGCTTACTAACGATTTACTTTCTCAGAATATATATAACAATCTCTAATCTATTTTACTGACCTGGTGATATTTTTGTTATGATTAATTTGATTTAATGCAAAGTCATAAACGAAACATTATAGTAATGTAATGTCCTCGTATGTGTGCCTGGTGTCATGGTGTGCCACAAACATTAGTTTCTTTACGTAGAAGAGTTAGGAAACCTGTTCCAAGTCTTTACTTCCAACGTAGGGAATAGATCACGGACCTTCATGACTTGATATTTTTTGTGTAACTGGATATCTTAAGCATGGTGTAGCTTGCCAGGTACTTATTTATGTTTAGTATTTTGTAGGATAATTGTGTTGATTTTTGTTTGAAAAATAGTAATATCTCTTCACCGTGAATGAAAGGTAGGTTCACTGAGGGTGGAAACTCTACGGTAGTTTACTGATATTTAGAGATGCCTATCTTGAAAGAGCAGACTACATGGTATGACGGTAACCTTAATATCCTGTCCGTAATGGGAATAAAGAATAGTGAACACCAGTAAGGTTGTGGGTTAATCTTCGATACAGAGAAAAAGGTCCAGGCTGGTTAAGTTCCCATTGGCAAACCTACCCAGGTACCTACCTAGGTAGTAGGCTACCTACCCGGTAAAATGCCGAGGTTAAGAAAAAGGCTAGCTTTATCTGATCAAAGTGTACATAGACGTATTGTAGTTGTTAATGGGATCACTTGCATTTTTTGGGCAGTGCGAGGAGGACCTAGCTAGGCTACAAAAAATAACGATAGGTAGGATTCTAGGTATGGTAAAAGCTGAGGCAGGCGGACACTGTACCGTTGCACAGTCACTTTCCCAAAAAATAACTTTAGCACTTTCAGTATCCTGAATTAGACGCCAGTCCTCTACTTTCTGCTTGAAGTAAGTGTCACAAAATAATGCCATACCTAATTTCTGGTTAAAAAGAAGTTAATGAAAGCCTAGCCACGCGTAGTGCAAACTTACCTCCATGATGCTTTCAAAATTTTTTACATAAAACACCTTACCTCCATGATGCTTTTGACATTTTTTACATAAAACACCTTAAGTTTAGAAGTTTGATGCCATCTCGATGTTTACGGAGTCCCTTGTGTCAACAAACTTACGATTTCCTGTGCTAAATCCACACACGACTTGTACCGATAGACAATAGGACACTTTCTTCACAACAATCTTAAACAGCGAGGGTGTATCGGCCTACAGGTGGGTAACATAGCGATTGTTCGGGAAGAAGAAGAAGAGTGCGCTAGATAACTCATTTATATTACCTAAGTTGAATTTGGAGTGAATTAAGAATGAAATGTGTACAGTTAATCAAATACGCACTGTGGAGTTAAATTAGTGATGGCAGTAAAGATAAAACCACAGATTACAAGGTAAAAATGCATTTCAGTTCAAAACATGACCCCGGGAATAAGACGTCTCATACTTTCACTAATATAGGCAACAAAATGTTGTTTTATTTTGCTGATTACAACTACAATCTTGATTAATATCAATAAACATTACATATAGCTATAAACAAATATTGTTCAAATGAGCGCTGGGAAGACTGAGAAGGACATGTCTGCCAGTGAATGCCCGTATAGTGGGTGCGTGCGGGGGGATCACCTGACCAAAACAAACTAGAGCTACCACGAATTTCAAAAATTCTAGCTGCCGACGGATTTAGAAATTATAGCTATGTAACTACTACTTGGTAAGTATACTTAATTTTTTTTTTTTTTTTTAAGTACATACAAATATGGTTTTATATCTTTCCTCTTCCCTATATGTATTTTAGCCTAACATGCAAAAATCCCATTGCAATTTGACTGACCCCCATTCTAGACTATAATATTGGTTGTGCAACAGAAGTTATTGTACATATTTAGGGATTGAGACTATATCAGAGTTTGACAAGGAAGTTATGTTTGTTTCATGATATCAGACCCTAGATGTTCAAAAGCAAGCTTATTGAGCACTGAAGCCTCACATTTTATAAAGAAGCAAAAGATAGTTCTTCTTGTCATAGTAATTTAATTGACCATTAAAGCTAACAATTAATATTCTGAAAGAGAAAATAAACCATGAGGATTATTTTCTCGATTATAAAAAAGTTTTTTGGGAGATTAAGCTATTTTCATCAAATAAGTAGTTGTATTGATTACAATGTAATTTAAGAATGATATAATATTGATTTTTTCTTTCATTGTTGGTAATTGACTTTTATCATTATTTTCAAGGTTAAGAGTTAAGGTTAAGGGCGACTTCCTGTCAAAGAACTATAAAATTGTGAAAAAAATTAGAAATATGTAAGACTTTTTTTATCTGCATTTAGCTTAACCCTTCTAATCCTCAAAGTATGATAGTTAGTCCAGAAAATATTTATCTTGGCATCCTGATTTACATATAAATAGTGTGGCTGTAAATGTCAGTGACTTTTAAGATTGTAGGAGTAACTTTTATTTAAACAATTGACTTTTGAGAAGCATGTACATAGTATTCATTTGTTGGACTGGTCTGATACAGGTGAATAAGGTAGTCATACTGACAGTTTGGTTGCTTTGTGTTTAAATAGTCAAACCCTCTATTCAGTAACATATACTCCGATCCCTAGCAAGGGGGAGTAAGGAGTAATAATGAACCCTGGTGCATTGGTTTGTTATTGAACAGTCAGAGTTTCTCTTTAGTTCCCTACTGCAATGAAGCTTCCCATATATCATTGTACGTAACCCAGTGGCTGAGTTGTTGGATATCAGTTGATCTAGCTTCTCACAGGCATCAGTCCCTCTCGTGTAGATATTTCTTTTAGAGTTGGACTGGTAGGTAGGCCCCCAGCTGGTTTTGGATGTCTGTACCTCCCACCAAGTATTAGTCTATCCTATTGTTAAGACCAAGGTTTGTTCACTTATGAAATAAAAAATTTTCTAAGACAGTTTGTATTTTTCATAGCTACAGACCTGAGGTCTTAACATTTTACTGCCCACCTCTAGCCGCCCCTCGTCTTCTTAAGACACCCTGGGTCAGGAAAGACTGAACGCAGTAGCGCGGGTGCATGGTCTATGGCCTGTTTTCACCCGATATACACACGCGTTGCCAGATTTCACAAGATTCCTTGCTTATTCATCTTCGATTTAACCAGATCCAGCTAAGGCGCTAGAAAATTATCTAATTGTTAAGACCTCAGGTTTGTAGCTATTAAAAATAAATTTTGTACATGAACTTCCCTGCCAGATATATACTTTGCTTAGGTCTCTGACGTCACGACAGAAAATTCAAAACTCGCGGCACACGCTACAGGTAGGTCAGGTGATCTACCTTACCCGCTGCTGGGTGGCGGGTGTAAGAACCAGTCCCCCTTTCTTGTCAGATTATTTTCTGTCGCCGGCTGGACAACACCTGTTGTTCAGTCCTTACGATAGTTAAATTCTTTCTCGTTGCCGACGAATTGGATTTTGGTGAAGTACCCTTTGTTTGTTGGCTTGGCATACGCTTTTTGGATTGTTATTTGGATATTATTTTTGGATTTCTCTTAGAATTAATAATCATGGATGATTCTGAAGTTAAGAAACCTAGTTTATTTAGGGTTTGTTCAGTGAAGGAATGTAAAGTAAGACTTCCTAAAGCTGCATTAGATCCTCACTCTGTATGTACGTCTTGTAGAGGGAATGAATGCTCTTTTATTAACCCTTGCAAAGAGTGTGAGAATTTGGATGAGGATGGTTGGAAGGCTCTTTCTTCTTATGTGAGAAAGTTAGAGAAGGATAGGGCGCGCAAGGCTTCTTCAAGGAGCTCTAGTAGATCGAGGGTGAGTGAGATTGACGCTGAGAACCCTGTAGTAGAAGTAGTTCCTTCTCCAGTTTCAGCCCCTTCGCCCAGCTTTGAACCCGAAGATTCGTTTTCGGAAGTTGCTTCCGGGAGAGCCTCGATCAGGAGTAAGGAGAGTTTCGCTCGCTCTCGACAAGGTAAGAGTGATAGTGCAAGTGATCAGTGCAGTGGAGGGTGCGTCTGACCGGCTCACTAACGCTTCCAGGCCTAGACCTCTTCCAGACTCCCAGACCCAGTGGAGGAGGAAAGTCGAAAGCCGCAGGAAGGTTAGGGAGAACCCCCACCGGTCAGGCGTCCCCTCGGCAGATCCTGTTGCTCGTTCCCAGGCTGCCTTGGATCGAACCAAGAAGGAGTTATTGCGCCAATGCTTCTTGTCATCTTCGTCGCCTTCTCCCAAGCGTAGATGGAGCGCCTCGGAGTCGTCTCGCCCTCTCAAGAGGCCCTGGAAAGCTCCTTGCGCCCTTCCTTCCAGCCCCGAATCCTTCGCGGAAGAGCCAGAAGTGGAACGCAAGAGAGCCAAGAATTCTTCTGTTTACGCTTCTCCTGCTCGGTCTCGGACTTCGTCTCCTGTAGAGGAATTTAAGGTGTCTCCTGCGCGCATCCTGGCGGGTCTGCAGGCGCAGATTGCGGCTTTAGCTGATTCTATTGCCGGGACTTCTCATCGTCGGAAGGACGCTTCGTTTCCGGTGAAGAAGTCTAAGAACGTCCCTTCTGCTAGCTTTCCTCCGGCTAGAGAAGTTTTTGAGCCTCGTAGCAGGAAGTCAGAAGTGCAGACTGAAGTTCGGGATCAATCTCCGAGTAGGCTCTCCTCTCTCCCCAGCAAGAGTATTGAGCATGTCAGGCGTAAGGAGCCGGACAGGCTCTCTCCTCAGGATTTCCGCTCGTCTTCAGTTAGGCGTCAAGAGCTTGACAGACGTCAAGAGCCTCGTTATCGTCAGGAGCGAAGGAAGAGTTCTTCGCCTGGTTGCCGCTCTCCTTTTGACGGACGCTCGGAGCCTAGTAGGCGCCAAGAGCCTAGTAGGCGCCAAGAGCCTTGTAGGCGCCAGTGGAAGCATTCCTCTCCGTTGGATCACTCCCGATTGGATAGGCGCTCAGAGCCTTGTAAGCGCCGTGCTTCGGACAGGGACTCCTCCGTGGATGTTTTCTCTCCCCGTGGCAGGCGTCAAGAGCCTGGTAGGGGTTTTGAGTCTGATAGGCACCAAGAGCCTGGCAGGCGTTTTGAGGATGGCAGGCGCCAAGAGCCTAGCAGGCGCAGAGAGCCTGATAGGCGCTCTCCCTTGTCCAGGCGCTCTTCTGTGGAATTAGACTTTGTTTCCGACAGGCGAGCTTCCACTAGTAGGCGCTCTCCTAGCAGGCGCTCCCCAAGTAGGGGCTCCCCAAGTAGGGGCTCCCCAAGTAGGCGCTCTCCTAGTAGGCGCTCTCCAAGTAGGCGCTCTCCTAGTAGGCGCTCTCCTAGTAGGCGCTCTCCTGGTAGGCGTTCTCCTAGTAGGCGCTCTCTCTGTAGGCGCTCTCCATGTAAGCGCTCTCCCAGTGGACATTCTCCCAGTAGGCGCTCTCCGAACAGGCGCTCTCCAAGGAATAGCTCTCCTCCTGGCAGTAGAACTTCTAAACGTCATTCTTCTGAAGAATACCTTGGGGATTCTGAGGAAGATTTACCCAAGGATGCTTCAGTTTCTTCATACAAGAGACTGGCCGATCTCCTCTTGCAAGATTTTGGGGAGTCTCTTTCGGCCGTTGCTCCTCCGTCACCTCCGTCCTTATTTTCAACGACCAATACGACTAAGAAGTCTTCAGTCGTTAAGATGAAACCGACAGTGTCGATGAAGAAGGCTCTTAAGAACTTTGACGACTGGTTGGTATCGAAGGAAGAGAAAGGCAAGACCGTATTTTCTTTTCCCCCGTCCAAACTTACGGGTAAGATGGGGTTCTGGTACGAGTCAGGAGAGCCCTTGGGTCTGACTCTTCCCTCTTCAGCAGACTCGGACTTCTCTTCGTTGGTTGATTCCGCACGTCGCTCGCCGCTTAATTCTGCGAAGATGACATGGGGTATGAGCGAGTTGGATCACCTTCTGAAGGGAATGTTCCGAGTCTTAGAGGTTTTTAACTTTCTTGACTGGACCCTTGGAGTCATGGCTAAGAGGACTCAAGATCAAGACACTCTTTCACCTGAAGACCTTTACGCAGTGCTGTCTTGTATGGACAAGGCAGTGAGAGACGGATCCTTCCCTTTTTGGCGCAGGAGTAGTAAAGAAGAGGGCCGTTTTCTGCTCCTTTCTTACCAAGGCTGTTTCTCATGCACAGGGAGCTTCCTTGTTGTATTCCCAACTTTCTCCGCAACTCTTCCCGAAGAAGATAATTAATGACATCTCCAGCTCGTTGTCAGCAAAAGCGACGCAGGATATGCTGGCTCGCTCAGCTAGAATCCCGAAACCTTCGTTCCAACAGAAAACGAACAAGGAAACTCAGAGTAGGCAAGAGCCCTTTCGAGGAGGCCCTTCGTCCCGCTCTTCTTCCTTCAGAGGTTCGAGACCACCCAGAAGAGGAAGGACCTTCTCTCGGTCAATTAGGGCCAAGAAGTAGCTCGCGTGTCCTCCAGACAACTGTGGGTGCCAGACTTCTGAACTTTGCGGATGTCTGGGCACGAAAGGGGGCGGACAACTGGTTTCTCGCTATCATCAAGAGGGGATACCTCATTCCCTTTATCTCGAGACCACCTTTGACCACCACTCCAAGGGAACTGGTGGCCAAATACAAAGACCCACTAATGAATCAAGCCCTCGCTCTAGCAGTAGAGCTGATGTTGGAGAAAGAAGCAATAGAGATGGTACAGGACCCTCTTTCCGCGGGTTTCTACAACCGTCTGTTCCTAGTTCCCAAGAACTCAGGAGGATGGAGGCCGGTTCTGGACGTAAGCACCCTGAACGTCTTTGTGAAGAAGAGGAAGTTCGCTATGGAGACGACTTCATCAGTCTTAGCAGCTCTTCGTCCCGGGGACTGGATGGTGTCACTGGACCTTAAGGACGCTTACTTCCACGTGCCGATCCATCCTTTTTCACGCAAATTTGTAAGATTCATGTGGGGAGGGAACGTTTTTCAGTTCAGGGCCCTATGCTAATGCCTTTCCACAGCCCCCCAAGTCTTCACTGGGCTGATGAAGAACGTTGCTCAGTGGCTTCATCTAGAGGGAGTGAGGATTTCCCTCTACTTGGACGATTGGCTAATCAGGGCCAAGTCCAAGGAGAAATGTCTGGAGGACTTACGATTAACGTTGAATCTAGCAGCTTCTCTGGGTTTGCTAGTGAATTTCGAGAAGTCACAGCTAATCCCCAGTCAAGAGCGTATCTATCTGGGGATTCTGATGGCTTCTCAGGTTTTTCGGGCGTATCCTTCCCCAGAGAGGATAACCCGAGGTTCGGAGAAGGTAGCAATCTTTCTAGAGAAAGATGTATGCACAGCGAGGGAGTGGATGAGTCTGTTGGGGACACTCCTCGCTGGAGCAATTCGTTTCTCTAGGGAGGTTGCACCTCAGACCCCTACAGTTCTTCCTGACGAGGAACTGGAACCGAAGATCTCAAGGTCTAGACTTTGCGTTCAAGATTTCGCAAGAGATAAAGGAGGATCTACGGTGGTGGCTAGACCCTCTACTGTTCAAGGAAGGCCTTTCCTTGCAGGTTCGGAACCCCAGCCTAGTGTTAAATATACAGACGCATCGGACATAGGTTGGGGAGCTACTCTCGGGTCGAGAGAAGTGTCAGGCACCTGGATGGGGGATCAGGTGTCCTGGCACATCAACAAGAAAGAGTTAACAGCGATTTGGTTCGCTCTCAAAACCTTCGAACCCCTCGTAAAGGGAAAGTCAGTTTCAGATCAACTCGACAACACCGCACAGGCCCTGGCTTACATTCGGAAACATGGGGGGACTCCATCTTTCTCCCTTTGTACGAGACAGCGAGATCACGTCCTCCTGTGGTCGGTAGGAAAGGAAGCTAAAGTCGTTCTCACCAGGTTTCGTACAGGGGAAAGAAAGAAATGTCATACGGGCGGATCTTGCTAAGCAGAAGGAATCAAGTCCTTCCCTCAGAGTGGACTCTGCCACTTGGACGTTTATGCCAGGAGCTGTGGAGGACGTGGGGCAGGCCCCATCTCGATCTATTTGCGACCTCCAGGAATGCGAGGATAGATCTATACTGCTCCCCTATTGCGGACCCAAGAGCAGTGGCAATAGATGCATTCCTGGTGGATTGGAAAAACCTGGATCTTTACGCGTTCCCGCCTTTCAAGATTCTAGGGGAAACGCTAAGGAAGTTCGCAGCTTCAGAGGGAGCAAGGATGACTTTGATAGCTCATTCTGGCCCGCTCACGACTGGTTCACAGAGGTACTGGAATGGCTGGTGGATGTTCCAAGATCCCTACCACTAAGAGTCGATCTGCTCAAACAGCCCCACTTCGACAGGTTTTCACAAAACCTCCCCGCTCTCAGTCTGACTGGATTCAGACTATCAAGAGTCTCGTCAGAGCTAAGGGCTTTTCGGCAAAGTCTGCAAGGGCTATTGCCAATGCACGTAGACCTTCCACATCTAGAGTCTACCAGTCGAAGTGGGACGTTTTTTCGACGTTGGGTGCAGGACTCATAAAGTTTCCTCCTCCAGTACCTCTGTGACTCAGATAGCAGATTTCCTTATCTTCCTGAGGGAAAAATGCGGGTTAGTAGTCTCCACCATCAAGGGCTACAGGAGCATGCTGTCCTCAGTTTTTCGTCATGAGGATTAAACATATCCGAAGACAAGGACCTCCATGACTTATCAAATCATTTGAGACGGTTAAAAGAACCTCCTACTTAGTTCCTAGCTGGAATCTAGATGTCGTGCTGCTCTTTCTGAGGTCCTCAAGATTCGAACCTCCCCATATAGCTTCGTTCAGAGACCTTTTGATGAAGACTCTTTTTCTCTGTGCGTTAGCTTCAGCGAAGAGAGTCAGCGAGCTGCAGGCTCTAGAAGGTGAGGTAGGTTTTCAAGGAGGCTCCGCGATTTACTCTTTTCTTCCGGCTTTCCTAGCCAAGAATGAAAACCCTTCTTCACCATGGCCCAGGAGCTTCGAAATTAAAAGCTTATCCTACTTAGTTGGGACAGAAGAGGAGAGATCTCTTTGCCCGGTGAGAAGCCTGAAATTTTATCTTCAAAGGAAGAGAAGACTTGCTGCTAATGAGAGCAATCTCTGGTGCTCTGTAAGGGACCCCAGTAGGCCCTTATCTAAAAATGCCCTCTCATTCTTTATCAGGAATGTTATTAGAGAAGCCCACACATCGTGCAGTCAGCAACAGTTTAGTCTTCTGAAAGTCAAGGCGCACGAAGTAAGGGCCATCGCGTCGTCTTTAGCTTTCAAGAAGAATATATCATTACAAAACCTCATGAAGGCCACTTTTTGGAGGTGTGAATCAGTCTTCTCCAATCACTACCTAAAAGACGTATCGATTACGTATGAAAAGTGTTTTGGGCTAGGCCCTTACGTATCGGCGGATTCAGTGCTGGGGCAGGGAGCTGAAACACATCCTTTTTAATCCTTTTCCCTGTTAGTTTTTAATTTTGAGTTTTTGGTTGTACGAAGGAGGTTGCAGGAGGCAGCCCTTCTTTCTTTCGTATACAATAATATTAGTAATTGGTTAGGTGATCGGTTGTGCTTGAGGCTCCTTGCGGTTGGTAGTGATAGGCTCTGGCATGTAAGCGGGTTGATCCCCATTGACCAGACCCTGTTTGGATTCTGCCAAGTAAGTGGACTCAGTTCCCATTGGTAGACCCAAAGAGTTCTTCAGCCATAGGTCACGCCCTCGCTGAGACTCTTTAGGCAACGCAGACTAATAGACAGTAACTATGAAGTCTTCTGCCTAAATCAGGTAAGAACCAAGGGTTTATTTTTTGTTCCTTTAACATGTGTTGTCCCTGATGGATTATCACAATTATTTACTTATATGTATGATTATTATTATTATTAATATGTACCTGTATTTCTAATGCACATTTAGCATACATGTTGTGTTAGGAATACGTAAATGCAATTATTCATGTTTATCGGAGCATAGGGAATATTATGTAGCATTTATATCATTTTGTGGTGCGCTATTCATTTGTCTGTATCTGGTATCACTGCAATTAGTCTACGCCATAGCCCGCCACTGTTCAAAGCTCCTCCAGTGTATAACTTTTATAATTATCATTTTCACGTATTATATGGCTTAAGGATTTACGCAAGTGTTTCAGTGAAGCCCTATATTAACTATATTGAAAGATAACAAAGATGGCGCAGTGAGTGACTTGCCATAAGTGAATTTCGATCAGTTATTAACTTCTCCAACCAACTTGGTCAAAGCAAGCAAGAACCAAGTGTTCGTGTTCATCGTAACCAAGTTACCAAGCAGCAGTGAACTCGAGCTTCGTTTGGATGTACGTACATATTGGCAGTGAGCTTGTGTAGTGATCAATATATTGTTGGGGCTTTTTACAGTGACTCAATATGCTGGGGCTTTATTACAGTGACTCAATATATGCGGGGTTTGATGCTACCTAAATTAGGACTAGTGTGCGTTGGCCGTCTGCAGAGGCCGGAACAGAGCGTCACACCCATACTCGCCAGCGTTTGAGGGGCGACTACTTGCGTTCACCGTGACTTGTGTGCAACGGCGCAAGAGACCACAGCAGTTACAGTGTTGCCAGCTCCCGATCTTGCTCTGTTACCTAGAGCTATTGTAGTCGGTGATTGGTCTATCGTTTTGTGACTCATTGTGACGTTACTACTGAGGGGCGCTGAGCGATATTCTATTTCTTTTTTCGATTTGAATTTTCTATTTAGGCGCCAATTACACTGAAGGCGCTAAGCGATATTTTTCTCTTATTTCGTTTGAATTGTCTATTTATGCCGCCAAAAACACGAGTAAAGGGAAGAGGAACCGAAGACTTTGGAGGTTTCTTCCCCCCCATCTTCCTCAACCACCGCCGACATGACGTCATCTCCAACACATTAAAGATCTACGTCTCCCTCATCAACCCCTTCGGCCATGGATTTTATCAGCAAGATGTTTGAATACATGGATAGAAAAGATGAAGAAAGAAGAAAACAAGATGAAGAAAGAAGAAAAGAAGACTATGTCAGGCATCAGGAAGAATTTAAAGCATTAATTGAAGCTATGACTGGCCCCAGGCACCCCGTACCTCAAGCAACTAATGGCATAGGGCCCCCTACCCCAGTACCTACATCTGCAAGCGTTCTCCAAGGGCCTAATTTAGCTGTGCAAGCACCTAAGGTTACAGTAAATTTGCCTCCACCATTGACTCACGATGTCACCTATAGACAATACACAGAATGGAAGCAGATGAAATGATTATGCTGTTATGGTAGATTTGGATAATTTACCACAACCTAAGCAATTAATACAGCTAAGGGCATGCCTAAGTGTTGAGATGAGACGCTTGTTAGAGCACAATTTGGGTATTCCGCCAGACTCACCTATGCTTTTAGATGGTGTTTTAACTCAAATTGAAAACTTATATAAAGGGTCAGCAGAATGAGGCACTTCGCCGTTTAGCTTTTACGCAATGTAAGCAAGCAGAGGCGAGTCATTAACGGATTTTTTCGTTCGTTTACAACAGCTCTCAGAGGAGGTTGATTTGTGTGAAGGCGTTACCTGCGTGGAGTCGCAAATGAAACACGCCATTTTGGTTGGCATAAGGAATGAAGAACTCACCAAGAAGCTCATCAGCATGCCAACTACAGCAACACTTGAGGAAGTAAAGCTAACTTGCAGGGCTTTTGAAGCTGCAAAGAAGACAACGACTGAGCTAAAGGCTCCACAGACTTCAGTACGTGCTGTGTCAAACTACAAGAAGCAAAAGAAGGTTGCTGCTAAGCAGCCGCAACCTAAGAAAAGTTACTCGCAGGAGAAAAACCCTTCTTTCAGTACAGATGCAAGAATTATGGTCAACAGCATCATAGCGACACATGTAAGGCAGCATCTCACAAATGCAGGAACTGTGCTAAAACTGGCCATTTCCCATACACTGCTGCATGTCCCGCATTGGCTAAGGAGTGCCGAGTTTGCTATAAATTTGGCCACTATGATGTTTGCTGTGCACAGAAAAAAGTCAAAGGGAACTAGGGAGTCGAAGGATTTAAAGGAAAATAAATTGAACACCGTCAAGAACATCTTCTCCAGCTATACGTTTCAGTCGCTTTACGCCCTCAAGGTTGCCCCTCACCGCCTATCAATTTACATGTTGCATATGGCGGTAAATCAGGGAAGATCAACATTATCCCTGATACCGTGCAGATACCACTGTGTTTGGAGTGCAGCATCTACAAGCACTGGGCATCGGTATCGAGGAATTGCGGCCTCCCCCTGAATTGCAGTTCTCCAACGCTGATGGATCACCCATGGAAGGTAAGTATTGGGATCAATGGAGGCCATGATGAACATATGGTAATATATCATACAAGGGGTACTATTGACGTCTTAGTTTCTCAACAACACCCCTACTGTGTTATATGCCCTCCGACACCTAAGGATCATTCCCTGGGACTTCCCGCGTCAAATGCAAGAGAGGAACTGAGCAGGACTTCAGTAGGAACCAGTCAGGTGCCAGCCAGCAACGTTATAGCATCTGAAACTACATCTGTTTCTCCACCACCCTGCTACAATGTCACGGAAGAAGCCAGGCGAATACTTTCTTAAGGAATATAGCGATGTGCTAATGACAAAGGAGCAGTTTCATCAAGGAGCACAACTTAAGCCAATGACTGGGCCGCCCATGCGTATTCACCTTAAAGAGGATGCCAAGCCCTTTGCAATCTACACTCCACGGACAATACCACTAGCCTTTCAAGAGGACTCAAGACTGAGTTAGATGGCAATGGTAGCACAAGGTATCATTGAACCTGTTGGGATCAGCCGTCCCCATGGTGTCACCCCTTAGTGGTTGTGCCCAAACCTACAGGTGGTGTTCGTGTCACCACAGATTTAAGCAAGTTAAATTCACAGGTGCAAAGGCCAGCCCATCTTTCACCATCACCGTTTTAGTGCAATTAGGAGCCTCAATCCTACTTCCCAGGTATTTCTCCACTATGGATGCATTGTGTGGGTATTGGCAGATCCCACTAGCAGAGGAATACCAGCCCTTACAGCATCATCATGCCCTATGGTCGTATCGCTATCGTCGTTCTCCTATGGGATTCAGCGCCTCAGGAGATGCCTACTGCAGGAGAGGTGATGTTGCCCTTCAAGGCATCCAAATTGTGTTAAGGTGGTGGATACATTCTTGTATATGATAGGGATTATATTCTCACTTATGCAGGGTTAACAAAGTTTTGTTACGTTGTAGGACTCATGGTATTACTTTAAATGCAGAAAAGTTTATCATTGCTAGCCCTGCTGTATCATTTTGTGGATACACATTATCTGAAGATGGAATTGCAGCTGATAAGGAGAAGGTTCGAGCTATATCAGAGTTCCCGAAGCCAGCAAATCTGACAGATTTAAGGTCATTCATTGGCCTTACTAACCAGTTGACAGGATTTTTCACCCAATCTTGCAGCTGCGAGCAGATCCACTTCGACCGCTATTGAGCCCAAGAGATCCTTTACGTGGGACGGCAGATCACGATGCTGCCTTTGCCAGTGTTAAAAAAAGGCTCTCTCTCAGCCACCTGTGGCTAGCTCATTTTGACCCGACGGCCCACTATACTGCAAACGGATGCTTCTCGTTTATATGGTTTAGGATATGCCCTTCTGCAAGACCACGGGGAAGGCTCATTTCCGCTTGGGTCCAGTGTGGTTCACGATTTTTGGCTGATGCAGAAACTAGATGGGCCACCATTGAGTTGGAATGTTTTAGCTTCAGTTTGGGCTATGACTAAATGTCGTCATTTCTTACTTGGATTACCCCATTTCACATTGGTGACTGACCATAGACCCCTGTACCCATCTTGAAATACATATACTTTGGATGCAGTGGAAAACACACGTCTACAACGTCTAAAAAGAGAAAGTTTCACCATATATCTTCACTGCAGTGTGGCGTAAGGGCAAGGAACATTGCATCCCTGATGCCCTCCTCACGTTCCCCTGTGAGCCTCCCAACGTCTGAGGATGATATGCTAAATAGTGAAACCCATCTTTTCCCTAAGGAGTGTAATAGCCCAAGACCGTTCAACGCAATTTCAGAGGTGAAGACATCAACTACACAAGATCTTACCTTGGAGAAATGCGCACGCGCAGCACGTGAGGACCCTTCATACACAAGACTCCTCCAGAACGTTGCCAATGGATTCCCCAGTCATCGCTACGACCTCCACAATGACATACTACCCTATTGGAAAATAAGGGAGGAATTATACACCGATGATGACCTTGTATTGTACGGAGCCCGAATAGTGGTTCCCTCAGCTATGCGACGCAATATTTTAACACGCCTTCATGACAGCCATCGTGGTGTGGAGGCAACTAAGTCTTCGGCTAACAGCTGTATATGGCCAGGTATTAATTCAGATACTATAGCAAATACGGTCCACGCCTGTGAGCCATGTCAGATAATGCAGCCAAGTCAACAGCAGGAGCCGTGGTTATGCAACGAGAACCCCTCTCGTCCTTTCGAATCTGTATCGGCTGATTCTTCAGTGTTGCTGGGAAATCTTTCCTCGTGTATGTAGACAGGCTGGTCTGGATGGCAGTAGTAGTAAAATTTGGTACTAATACTACAGCAGAAGCAACGACACGACACTTCAGCCACATCTTCCGAGACTTAGGTGTTCCTGTAAGGCTGATGACAGATGGTGGACCTCAGTTCACCAGCTCTGAATTCAAAAATTTTTCTGGGCAGATGGGTGTTCAACATGTGATTGTCCACACACTATCCCCAAAGCAATGGCCATGCTGAAGCAGCTGTAAAGAAGGTCAAACATTTTATCCTAAAGGTAGCACCTTCTGGGAATATCGACACCGAAGACTTTGACAGAGATTGTTGGAGATACGGAATACTCCTAACTAATGCTGGGCCGTTCTCCAGCAGATATTATATGGGCAAGCCCTCCGATCATGTGTCCCAGCCCATGCATCATCATTCAAGCAGGAATGGCAAGCGAAAGCAGAAGAATACGACCGTCGTGTAGCATCATGTTCTCAAGCAGCTAAAATACGGTATGACAGCAATGCACACCCTTTGGCACCCACTTAAGCTTGATGATAATGTCCGGATTCAAGACCCTATCTCTAAGCGATGGGATAAGACAGGCGTTATAATGGGCATCGGCAAGTCGAGACTACTATGTGAAGTTACCCTCAGGAAGAATATTATGGCGTAACGCCGTTTCTTACGCCCTGTAAATCTCCCTAATTCACAATTGCGGATGAGATGCAACAGTCTCCAAAGAAGGAAGGATTTTAGCCCCTGCTACAAGTCAACAACCGCAAGTGACACTCACCTAGAGTATCGACGTTCACCTAGACTCATACCCGTTCATAAAGCTCTTTGAAGCAAAGGGGAGGGGAGGTGATGGATTATCACAATTATTTACTTATGTCATGATTATTAATTATTATTAATATGTACCTGTATTTCTAATGCACATTTAGCATACATGTTGTGTTAGGAATACGTAATGCAATTATTCATGTTTATCGAGCATAGGAATATTATGTAGCATTTATATCATTTTGTGGTGCGCTGATTCATTTGTCCCTGTATCTGGTATCACTGCAATTAGTCTACGCAAACCCGCCACTGTTCAAACGCTCCTCCAGTGTATAACTTTTATAATTATTTTCATTTTCGTATTATGGCTTAAGGATTTACGCAAGTGTTTCAGTGAAGCCCTATATTAACTATCTATTGAAAGATAACAAAGAGTCCCCACTTTCTAGGTGAGTATGTGTCTCTTTCCCTCCACCAAGGGTGTCAATCAGCTAAGTATATATCTGGCAGGGAAGTTCATGTACAAAAATGATATTGTTAGTATACATTAAGTTTTTGTACATACTTACCTGGCAGATATATACGATTGATGGCCCCCCACCCAGCCTCCGCTCAGGATACAGTGGAGAAATAATCTGAACAAGAAAGGGGGACTGGTTCTTACACCGCCACCCAGCGGCAGGTAAGGTAAGTCACCTGACCTACCTGTAGCGTGTGCCGCGAGTTTTGAATTTTTCTGTCGTGACGTCAGGAGACTAAAGCTAGGATATATCTGCCAGGTAAGTATGTACAAAACTTTATTGTATACTAACAATATCATATTTGTCTTAGAAAATTTGTCATTTATTCATACATGAACAAACTTTCGTTCTTAACAATAGGATAGACTAATACTTGGTGGGAGGTACAGACATCCTAAACCAGCTGGGGGCTCATTTCAAACTATTGGATAGATTTACATATATCATCAGTGAAGTTTGTATCTATGATTTATTGTTGACTTGTGGCACAGATGTAAAATGATTTCATCATGTTTTGTGTTCATAAAAAGGTACTATTGGAAAAAAACCAAAAATCCTCTACACTTCTTTACGTGACCCAGCTGTTTTGGTTTACCACAGTAGGCAGGTTGCTGCAGCAGGTAGTGTCACTTTCTAGCATTATACTATTTGATACTATTTGCCAGGTGTTTTATCTTGACTATAATTAAAATGTGAAATAGGCCTGGTGCAGTTGTGGAATTATCTGATATTGGAATACACCCCCTGAACACCTGAATAAGCCCTGGTCACTTACCAGCCCGAACCCTCATTTATTAAAATTTACCAAATCTTTGAGTTAAAATAAATGATCAGTGTTGCCAATCTTCTGGCAAACACCCTCGTTACCTATTTACCAGCCCACCGCTGGTAGCCCTGGCCTGCCTACGGCCGGTCACACCTGCCCTCTTCACGTCAATCACTTATCGTTCGCCGGTGGAGTACGGACGTATCCACAGCGAACTTCTTTTTTGGTCTTGCCCGGCCTTCATTTGCACGTTGAATTGATTAATTTGGTGCGAATTACGCTTTCCTTTGGATTACGGTTTTGAATTGCTCTGTATACCTTTCATTAGACATGGATTCGGCTAAAGAGAAAACAACACAGGCTATGACAAAACGACATCAACTTCTGCATCCTCGGCCACGACATCACAGAAAAGCGACGAGCGGAACTTCAAACGACGTATCGTCTTTGCACAATGCAAGAAGAGGATGAGTCTCTAAGACACGACAGTCCTCATTATGCGTAAATTGTAGGCCTGTCCAATGTAATGAAGACTAATATGTGTAGAATGTCAGGAGTGGTCTTTGGAACAAAATGTTAGGGTATCTTAAACATAGGAAAGGTCTTGTATCAAGAAGTAAAGTAGGCAGGAAGAGTCTAATGTAGAACAAGATAGAGATTTAGAGACAGTGCTTTTTAAGAAACTTGAGCGTAGGTTGACATCGAGTATGGACGTCTCTGTTTACTGATTTCATGTCAAGGCTGAGTGAAGATAGATCAAGCAATAGGGATACTGAAAGTACTAATCGTTCTTTTCCAGCTCCCCTGCCTGTTCCAGAACCGCCCTAACGGTGCTGGGGGGTTATGGGGATCCGCAAGCCCACAGGGGCAGGATCCGCCGTCCCCCCTGGCGCGGAGCAGGCAGAGTAGTAGCAGTTTCCCCTTTATCCCTAACAAGATGGTAAGTTTATATCAGAATTAGGAGACAAAGTGAACAGATAAGAAAATAGCACCAGGTGTGGAGGAAAAGATCTCTTTAGCCTTAGAACAAAGACCAGAAGGTAAAGATGACCAGGGTTCTTTCGCCGCTCGATCCAGCGGATTGTATTTTTTATTTCCTTGGGTCTATCATCCGGGGAAAAACAGATAAAGATATTAGTAGAATGTAATTCAGTCCTCGTCTACTAATAAATTCGTAGAGGAGATTCCTTCTTCTTCTCGTTAGTTCCGTTCGGTCCGGGGGTTAATCCTAGTCCTTCGGTAGGTTAGATCAAGGCTAAATATAGCAGAGTACAATGCTAATTTTCTCGGCTATCACAAGGGTATAGAACTCTGTTTAGGCAGTGTTTTCTGATGAAACTACAGTGACATCAGAAATCACGTGCTAAGAATTTTCCTGAATTTGAAGATGATCTTAGTTTTGATTTTCAAGGTGGAGATTTTCAATTTATTGGCTCTCTTTAAAGAAGAGAATGAGATGTAGCCCATCTGAATCTATGTTTCAACTTCCTTCCTCTCTCCTCCTTCCTTCTTCTTCTTCTTCCTTTTCTGTTACTTCTTCGGAACTGATATCTGCTATGCCTTCTGGGTCAGTAGGGGTTTCTATTTCTCCTTCTTCTATGTTTCCTACTTCTGAGGGTTCTTCGACTTTTTTCAATTCCTTTCCTAGTAGTCGGGGGGGAGCATCTGATTCCGGTATTCCTTGTTCGGATGGTGTCAGTGGTCAGGTGATTTGGTCGGATAGTACGGACAATGTATCTGTTAGGATGTACCCTTACTCTTCAGTCGTTCCTAAGACGGATACGACAATATTGGCAGGGTTTGGGGGTTCTTTGAGCTCACTGCGCACAACCCGAGAGTCAGGTTGGAATACTGTATTGACTGACAGTAACATGGCTAGCTCGTTGGCAAGGGGTGGTAGGAGCATGAACGTTGGTTTGTTCCGATACGTAATACAAACCCTCGGTCCTTTAACAATAGGAAGGTAACTAGCGGCAGCTGGGACGGTCGTAAGTTTCGAACAAGGGGAGAACGGTAGTTAACTGCTTGTCCGATCGTGCGTGCGCAGCGCCGCGCGCCCGGGCGGTGAAGAATCACTTTTTGCTTTCGGCGTGGTGTGACAGGACGTGCTCGTCATCGCTCTGCCCGCTATTTCGTCGTGTGCTTTGGATGTTTACAATTTCTTCTGACTGGTTTGTTTGTGGTTTTGAATGAAATTGTAAGTACTCTTTTTTCATTTTTCATTGATTGTGAAGTGAATTTAATTATGGATCTTGAAGAGCTTTCGCCGCGCCCACCAGCTGCCCGTAGAGTGTGTCCCGGGCTGGAGGGGCGTAAATGCGGCGGATTCCGCTCTTATCCTGACATAGATCCACATGAATTATGTTATCGGTGTCGGGGGCGAGAGTGTTCCCGAACCGAACCATGTAATGTTTGTGTGAATTGGTCCGAGGCGCAGTGGGTGCTGTACGAGGGTAGGAAGAGGCGTAGATCGACCAAGGAGTCGTCGGAAAGCTCTCCAGCGACTCCTTTGGTGACGGATACCTCGTCATCCTTCCTACCTCCAGCTCAGCCCCCACGGTTTGCGCCTTCCCCTGCGGGGGGGGTTTCGGAGTCCTTCTCCTCACTCGATCCGTCGAGTGTGGAGGAGGCGCCCGATACCCGGATGTCCAATTGATTCGGGGTGCTTCCGTCCGCTCTGGGTGGGGTTCGTCCTCCCCCAGGCGTGAGGGTGCCCCTCTAACTGACCCGACTGTCCTCCCTCAGTGTGCCTTCTGTGAGTGACGACCTTGGACAGGTGTGGGCGTCGTTGGGACTGCAGGGCGCTCCCAGTATCCAGGGCTTAATTCAACGACTGGCGGGGTCGGCAGTTGTAACTCATGGTGTAGTCACAACGACTACGAATACAGTGTCCACACCAGCGTACGCCGCCCCTCCTCATGTGGTTTACACGCAACACATTGCGTCTGTGACTCCCACTGCATCAATCCAAAAGCCGATTGCTGCCGTACCTAAGAGGGGCGTGCCGCCGCCACCGGGATTCTATGTGCTGCCGACTCCCGACTTTCGCTGTCCGAAAAGTTGCGACCTGGACCTGCCGCCCGTCCCGATGATGAATTTGGCTGAATTGGAGATGCCTGTGACGCCGGACTATGCTGCCGTACCTGCCGTACCTGCAGCTAGTGTTGCTGGCCCAGCCGCTCGCGCCGCTCCTACGAAGCGCGCGGTGCGTGACGCTCATACTGATGTTGCTGCTGGTGCTGGTCCTGCTGGTGCTGGTCCTGCTGGTGCTGGTCCTGCCGCTCCTGCCGTGCCTGCCCCTGCCCACGTCGCGTCTCGTCATGGAGGTGCTGCCCCGGTCTCAGGTCTTTCCGGACAGGATCAGTCGGGGCGTGTTGCTTCGGCAATTGGCCCGACTTTTCCGTGGATGGAAGACCTGACGTCCGTCCTGAGAGAGCTGACGAAGAAGAGGAAGAAGAAGAGGAAGGTGTCGTCGTCTTTCGTCTTCATCGTCTTCTCGTCTCTGTTGTTGCCGCCTCTCCCCCTTCGACTTCTAAGGCTTCCAAGCCGAAGAAGAAGAAGGCTGCCTCCTCCCCCCCTAAGAAGGCTCCTGCGGGACCTTCGAAGGGCCCGTCTCGCTCCGGTGTGACGGGGGGTGCTTCTGCTGGTCCTCCTGTTCCCTCGGGAACAGGGCCCGTCTCCTCTTCTGAGAAGAAGAAGAAGACGGGGACCAAGGATGTGATGGCTACTGCTGATACATCCGCGCCTGGTCTTGGTAGCACTGCTGCTAAGCCAGGTACCGGCTCGACTTCTCGTCCGCGAGAAGTTCCCAGTGTACGGTCTCCTTCGGGCGACCGTACAGCCAAAGTCAAGACGCCTGAGCTTGCTCACCGTCATGAACGAGGCACGGAGCAGAAGACTGTCGAGAGTCGCGCAAGTGACTCTCGCCAGGCCAGCGGCCGCTCTCGTAGCGACCAGCCGGTACCTCGGGTTGACGTGACGGTCTCTGACCGGCCACAGGTTGAGGCTGGGAAGAGGTCCCCTCGACCAACGGCACCAGCTTCGGCTGGTACCAGCGGTTTGACGTGCCGTGAGGACGCTCACCGGTCTCACCGCGAAAGCGAGCTCTGTAGATCACCTGACCGCCGCTCCCACAGGGACCGGACGGAGACGGTGGCCCAGCAGCAGCTCGTCTGACGCACGGGACCGGGGTCGACGTATTCAGTCGAGC
Source organism: Macrobrachium nipponense (assembly GCF_015104395.2). Classification (NCBI taxonomy): domain Eukaryota; kingdom Metazoa; phylum Arthropoda; class Malacostraca; order Decapoda; family Palaemonidae; genus Macrobrachium; species Macrobrachium nipponense. The sequence goes on from NC_087210.1 coordinate 68,476,861, forward strand.
CGCTCGCCACAGGTGAGCGGCAACAGCCAGGCTGCAGATCGATCCCCACCGCGGGTTGGTGATCGGCTGCAGCCCCCCACGTACGCTGGTCCTGCCAGCGGGCGGGGGGGGAGCGTCAGGTCTGTCTCTCCTCTACCTTCAACTTCCTCGGGCTACACCGGGAAGAGCGAGGTAGCTAGGAGTGATCGTGAGAGGTGCGCCTGCTCACGATCCCCGTCACGATGCCGCACCAACCAGGCATAGTCTTAGGACCAGCCAGGTCGTACGCGCAAGTGGCTGGAGGCGACCGTCAGGGGTTCTGTTGCTGTCCTCCTTCTGAAGGAGGAGGGTCTCGAGAGCTGCTCCTGTTGGAGGGACTGGACGGTCCTACTCCTCAGGACGCTGTAACTCCCGAGATCCAGAGGAACTTTGCCCAGGTTATTGCGCTGATTCGTCAGCACAACGACCTGGGGGAAGGATCGCCGCTACCACCATCTGAGCCCACGTCCCGGCTCGAGTCATTTTGGGGCCCGAAGATGGAACCCAAATTGACGGTGGGACTGCCGCGATCGGAGCTTGCAGACTCAGTCCTTGACCAGGTGGAGAATTTCGTCTCAGGACGAGAGGACTCACTTAAGTCAGGACGGTCTTCCAAGCTACTTCCTCCTCCTCTGCAGCGACAGCGGAAGTTCTACGTGCCATCAGTGGATACCAATACCGCCCAAAAACAGGTTAACCCGGAGCTAGCTAGGCTAACTCCAGGTGTGTCCCTGCAGCAGCTCCTGTCGGAGAACTGTGGTTCTCGCAGCAGGAGGCACTGGGCCTGCCCTGGAAGCTACCGCTATGGCGGCTTTCCAGGCAGTCTCTTGGTTGGATCTGTGGTCCCTCACAGTATCCAAGGTCGCGGCCAACTCCGGGGCGCTGCCCTCGAAGACGACCCCCGACTTCAGGAGACTGTGCCAGTCTGGAGGTAGGGCCATCTCCTACCTCGCCCATCAGACGGCAAAACCTGTGGGCCAACTTGGTTTCTCCGTCGTAGGGACGCTGTCCTTACACGAGTAGCCAAGGGGGCCGGGCGTGAGGCGGTAAAATGAACTCTGTAACGGACCAATGAAGAGTTCCTCCGCTCTCTTTCCCGGAGAGATGGTGGACGCTGCGGTGGAAAGACGGCGCACTGATGACAGTGACCGTCTGGTTCACCAGGCAGTTACGAAGGTTTCTGGGCAACCTCGTACAACTGCGGCTAAGCCTAAGAGTTTAGCTAGCGCTTCCTCGGCTACTAAGACGGCTGCTCCATCGAAGCCCCGAGGAAAGACTCTTCCTGCTTCAACTTCTGGTAAAGGAGGGCCGTAACCAGCCCTCCTCCCAGCCCTCCTTTCCCGAGGAGGTGTTGGGAAGAAGTTCGAAGCGAGGTGGGAAACGCTAGGGACGGCGTTCCCCCTCACCAGCTGCTGGAAGTGGGGGGGTGCCTAGCGAGCCATTGGGCAACTTGGCAGCGCTACGGTGCCGAGACCTGGATAGTAGACGTCCTCGGGAGGGATATCTACTACCCTTCGAATCTCGGCCACCCCTCACCTCCAACCCAGTCCATCTTCAGACATATGTTCTAGGATCCTCAAAGGACGACGCTCTTCGGCAGGAGATCAAGACCATGCTGACCAACCGAGCTGTAGAAGTCGTAGTAGATCGGTCACCGGGCTTTTACAGCCGCCTTTTCTTAGTGGAGAAGGCATCGGGGGGGCTGGCGCCCGGTGATAGATCTCTCTCCCCTGAACCGATTTGTTCGCCAGACTCGGTTCAAGATGGAGACGGCACGTTCCGTGCTGGACTCCATCAGGGAGAACGACTTCATGCTTTCAGTGGACCTGAAGGATGCGTATTTTCAAATACCCATCCATCAGTCCTCCAGAAGTACCTCCGCTTCATCTTCGACGGGGACGGTGTACCAATTCAGGGCACTTTGCTTCGGTCTCTCAACCGCCCCACAGGTGTTCACGAGAGTGTTCACGCTGGTGTCTGCTTGGGCCCATTCGCACGGGATACGTCTTCTGAGGTATCTCGACGATTGGCTGGTCCTGGCGAGCTCCCGCTCGCAGTTGCTGCAGGACAGGGATCGACTTCTAAAGTTTTGTCGCGATCTGGGGATCGTGATAAACTACGAGAAGTCCGATCTCGAACCCAAGCAGAAGATGAAGTACCTGGGTATGCTGATCGATACGGTAGCAGCTCAAGTCCGCCCGCAGACTTGAGGATCAGCAAATTCAGGGAGGCAGCCGGCCGGTTCCTGTCTCGGCAGGAACAGGCAGCTCAGCAATGGCAAGTCGTGATCGGCCACCTGTCGTCACTCGAGAAGTTAGTTCCTCACGGACGTCTTCACCTGCGGTCTCTCCAGTGGAGACTAAGGGAGAGTTGGTCACAGGTAAAGGATCCACCTTACTTCCCCGTGTCCATCACGGAGAAGGTGAGGCAGGACCTAGCCTGGTGGCTCGACGACAGGACCTCTTAAGAGGGGTGCCTCTACGCACTCCCCCCCCGGAGAATGCTGCTGTTCTCAGACGCATCGACCGAGGGATGGGGCGCACACCTGGAGGAGTTGCTGGCTGCAGGTGTGTGGGACCATCACAACAAGCACCTTCACATCAATGTCCTAGAACTCAAGGCGGCGTTTTACGCTCTCCAAGAGTTCCAAGACCGCTTGATGGGAACACTCGGTGGTGTTGATGTGCGACAACACCACAGTAGTGGCATACGTCAACAAGCAGGGGGGGCCTAGTGTCTCTCCCGCTACACAGTTGACTGTGCAGGTGCACGAGTGGGCCACGGCTCACTCAATAGGGGCTGTCAGCACGCTACATTCCAGGCAAGAGGAATGTAGTAGCAGACAAGCTCAGCCGTCGGGACTCTGGTGATAGGAGTGGTCCCTACACCCAGAAGTGGCGGAAAGGCTCTTCAACCTGTGGGGGCGTCCGTCAGGTCATAGACCTGTTCGCCACCCGGCACAACAAAAAACTTCAAGTTTTTTGTTCAGCCGTGCCGGACCCATGGGCAGCTGCAGAGGACGCTCTTCAACACCCTGGGACAACCTCTTGTCTACGCCTTTCCTCCCTATTGTCTGATTCGGAAAGTGATCAGCCGAGCGCTGGTCACTCCCAATCTCAGGATGATCCTGGTGGCTCCCAAACGACCTCAAGCCGTTGGTATCCGGACCTGCTGGCTCTTCTTGCGGAAGAACCGAGAGAGATGCCCCACTGGCACAACCTTCTAGCCCAGCCACACGTAGAGCGGTACCACCGGGCAGTCCAGTCCCTACAACTTCACGGCTGGCTGTTATCCACCATCTCTTGCGAACGAGAGGCTTTTCTCGCAGCGCAGCAACAGAGATGGCTGGACACGTCCGACAGTCCTCTGCAGCTGTGTACCAGGGGAAGTGGGCCGTCTTCTGTGGTTGGTGTCGTAGACGGGGTCTATCTCCTCTCAGAGCCACTCTTCAGCAGGTAGCGGATTTCCTCGTGTTTCTTCGCCGAGAGAAGCTCCTCTCAGTACCCACAGTTAAAGGATATAGAGCAGCACTGGCGCTCGTCCTAAAACTGAGGGGACTGGACATCTCGAACTCGTTCGAGATCTCCTTGCTAATGAGGAGCTTCGAAAGGTCTTGCCCACCCAGGAAACTCAGGCCCCCTGAGTGGGATGTGACTCTTGTCCTTAGGAGTTTGACTCGAAGACCATTCGAGCCACTCCGAGAGTCGTCAGACAGGGATCTGACCCTCAAGACCCTCTTCTTGCTGGCCCTGGCATCGGCGAAGAGAGTAGGGGAACTTCATGGTCTGTCCTTCAATGTTAAACATTCCAGGGGCTGGGGATCTGTGACGCTCGATTTCGTCCCGAATTTCGTAGCTAAGACTCAGAATCCGTCGATCCCTGACGACAGGTTCGAGTCTTTCACGATCCCCTCCCTAATGGATTTCACCGACAACGATACGGATGAGATGCTGCTTTGTCCTGTGAGGGCGCTACGGTGCTATCTGAAGAAAACTCGACACCTCAGGCCTGAGTGTCGACGCCTCTTCGTTAGCACTGGGGTTACCAAGAAAGAAGTATCCAAGAACACGCTTTCTTTCTGGCTGCGTGAGGTGATCAGGAGGGCGTACGAGGCTGATGGTAGTGACGACATCCGTACGCTCCGACCGAGAGCCCACGAAGTCAGAGGTATTGGGACCCTCTTTGGCGTTCAGTAAGAACTCCGTGGCGCAGGTCCTGAAGGCAGGTGTCTGGGCCAACCAGACTACCTTCACGTCCTTCTACCTTCGGGATATTGCCCACAAGTCCTTGGATACTTTTTCCTTGGGACCTGTGGTGGCTGCTCAACACGTTGTGTAAGCTTACCCAGCACCCGAGCAGGCAGAACAGCATCGATTCCTGGTGTGACTGTAGGAATGAATGGTTGAATGAGAGTGCGACTGGCTTCTCTTCTCCATCTTTCTCTCTCTCTACCTGTGGGCAGAGGGTCACGGTCGTCACCATGCTGGAAAGGAATTCGATGCAGGTAAGCTACTCAACCGAGCCCCAATCTATCCCTTTAGTTAGGGATAGAAGCAAATATCCTCCACTCCCTCCAACAAGGGGGAAGGAGTGGATGCCTACTTGAGACAAACCCATAACTTTATGTTGGCTCTTGTAATGGAGCAAGTTCTTACTTGCTGGTACAACGAGATACGCTTGCCTCTCTCTTAGTACTTGGCTCAGAGGTCTGACCATTGATCCTGCGGTGCACACCCCGATCAATCGGACAGAGGTTTGGGATCCCCTCCCTTGCTCTTACGACCAGGGAGGCATTCCAAAGGTTGGACGAACACCAGTCTGTTCACCAAAAAGACTCAGATTCCACCCACCAAGAAGTGAGTCTCCTATTGTTAAAGGACCGAGGGTTTGTATTAGTATCAGAACAAATGACAATTTGTCGAAAATTGCAATTTTTCCTAACTATACAAACCTGAGGTCCTTTACATATAGTCCCACCTCATACCACCCCTCACTCTGCAACTTTTTGCATGGGCCTAAAGCAAAAGTGATTCTTCACCGCCCGGGCGCGCGGCACGCGCACGATCGGACAAGCAGTTAACTACCGTTCTCCCCTTGTTCGAAGCTTACGACCGTCCCAGCTGCCGCTAGTTACCTTCCTATTGTTAAAGGACCTCAGGTTTGTATAGTTAGGAAAAATGCAATTTTCGACAAATTGTCATTTTTCGTCAGGGCAAAGAGACAGCACTGACAGTGTAGGTTTTCATCAACCTCCGTACGGGGGTTCATTGGGTTCGAATATCCTTCCAGATTCAGGTATTGCTTCTCTTGGTAACATTCACCATTTAGTCTCTAAAGCTTCGGTAGACGTAGGTTCTCGGGGTACATTAGCTATGACGCAAGGCAGAGTGGATAGAGTACTGAAGGTGCCAGATATGGCGGTTAGGAGTAGCGGAGTGACAGTAGCTGCGGGATGGTCAACACTCCAGGTAGGTAATATGACTAATGTACAGGCAGGAAACATACAAACACAGGTAGCAGGGGCAAGGACAGGAAAGGTGGAAGGGGTAAGGACAGGAGATTTTTTAGGTGTTCAGGCTGCTTGGCCGGGAGTATCTGGCAACCAGAGGGTGGGCGGAGCGAGCGCGACTGTTGCCGAGTTCGTCTGCATTCGGTAACACTGCACCTGATAGACAGTCTGCGTTCCAGACTAGTCATTGGGACAGTAGCTCACCTGAGCTGTTGACAACACTGCCGTCTTGGCAGAGTGTCGATACGCCTCGTCATCCACCTGTGCCTATTGACGATATTTCTGGCTGGCGGAGGGAGGGGGTTGGTATAAGTGGTGAAGGTTTGAATTTATCGGTAGGTTTAGGAGATGTACAGTCCGCTTCTATGACAGGGCGAGCTCGGCCTTCGGACGTAATCCAAGAAGATGAGTTGGATGAAGACACAGCTGCTGTTGAGGATCTTTCGAGTCAAGTGCGTGACAGCGAATACAGCAGGATGATTCATTTCATCCAGGATATTTTCCCGCAGGCAAAGGGAGAGGATCAACCGTTCCAGCAGAGTCATTCAGTTTTCGAGGAATTATATGCTACTAAACCTCCCGTAGTGTACTCTTCGAACAAACTTCCTTGGTTCGGGAGAGTCGAACAAGCTCTGAAAGAGGCGGACAAGAGACTAGCTTCAGTGGTAGGACTTAATAGGCAGGACTCGGCGCTCCTTCCTCCAAGGAAGGCGTTGTATGGAGTATCTGGGAACCCTTCGTCGGGGATTCGGGTTCCTCTCAATGAATCTATTGAGGGGTTAATTCCTAGATCTCTGGCTTCATCTAGGCTCGTTAGTGTTTCTCTGAAGGAGGCAGCTGCCTTGGAAAACGTATTCAGGAATCAGACGGAGGCCTTGTCACACACAATGTGGACTCTGTCTGGCTTGATGGGGTTCTTGAAGAAGGATGGTTTTGTTCCTTCAGACCCTGGACTGTTTGATAACCTCATCACTTCAGTTTCCATGGGCCTGGCACACCAGGCAAATTGTGTGGCAGGGTGTACAACATTCATTGGTAAGAAAAGGCGAGACCTTTACCTTAGTCATTTGCCCCCGCATTTCCCGGATCTACACAAAAGGATTTTGTCCCGTTCTCCAATAACATTGACGAGTTCGTTATTTAACGAACAGGAAGTGACCAATATGATGAATTTTGTATCATCAACCTCAACAGTGGAGTCTCAACAAGCATTGATTAGAGTGGCAGCGCAAGGAGCTAGATCTCCAAAAGGAACAAGGATGTCGTCTCCAGGTAAGCGGCGAGCAGATTCTCGTTCTCCTTCTAGGTCTCCAAAGAAGGTTAGATTCGCGAAGAGGTCGGCTCACTCGACTTCCTCGAAGACAGGAGCTTCGAGGAAGAATTTTCGCAAATAGGAGACACCACTCTCGAGAATACCAGTAGGGGGTTGCCTCTCTCAGTAACCGTCCACTGGAGAGAGTACAATGCAGACAGTTGGGTTTTGGAGGTGCTGGAGAAGGGGTACAAGATTCCTCTTTGTTCGGTTCCTCCACTCTCCAAGACACCAATTCGTCTGCACAGTTATGCTCCTTCATCCATCAGGGGTATAGCTTTAGAAGAGGAGATTCAGGCTCTAATCCAAAAAGGGGCAATAGAGCCTGCTCCCCCAACCCCAGGGTTTTACAGTCGAATTTTTGTCACAAAGAAGGCGTCAGGGTCTTGGAGACCCATTATAGACCTATCAGAGCTCAACAAGAGGGTGAAATGAAATGTACAAAATTCCACATGGAAACCGTGGCTTCAGTGTTGAGGTCAGTTCGAAGAAACGATTGGATGGTGACGGTGGACCTCAAGGATGCGTACTTCCAAATTCCAATTCATCAGGAGTCGAGGAGGCTCCTTCGTTTCTCGGGTCCACCGGGTACCTTCCAGTTCAAGGTACTTTGCTTCGGGCTGACCACGGCTCTCAGGTCTTCACGAGAGTGATGTCTCCAGTTTCAAAGATAATGCACAGTCAAGGTTTTCGGATGAGAAGATACCTGGACGACTGGCTAATTCAGGCGGACTCCAAGAAAGAAGCAATAAGAGCGACACGCTTTTTGCTGGATTTAGTGTGAAGTTGGGTATAAGGATAAACGAAGACAAGAGCGATCTTGTACCTTCACAGGAGAAGACTTATTTAGGGGATGAGGATTCAGACGCCTCTTTTGAAGGCTTTCCCGACTCAGAGAAGGTCGAGATGTACTAGGTGGCCAACTGGAGGAGTTCAGGTCGACAAGAGAACAACCAGTTTCGGAATGGCTAGTCTCCTGGGGAGAATGTCCTCTCTCTCCCTTGGGTGGTTCCTCGGTCTCGTCTACGGATGCAGTCTTTGCAGGCATGTCTCAGGAATCGCTGGGACTTTCGGGACAAGAGTGCAGTGATCAGCTGGGTCGATTCTTGCCGAGAGGATCTTCGGTGGTGGTCAGAAGAACATCATCTGACCACCGGTGTAGAGTTAGACCTTCGATTCGGACGTTCATCTGTTCACAGATGCCTCGGATCAGGGTTGGGGAGCAATCCTGGAGGGAGCTCAAGCCAAGGGCCTTTGGAGGGATCCGGATCGGACGAGAGTCCATAAAAATTTCAGGGAACTCAGGGCGGTAGAGGAGGCAGGGGTATGTACCTTCGAGGAACAGGTGTTAAATCTTACAGTGGCCTTGTTTTCAGACAACTCCACAGCATTAGCATACTGAAAAAGGAAGGAGGTACAAGATCCTTCAATTTGAACGAAGTGGCACAGAGAATTTTAAGATGGTGCGAGACACACAGGGTAAGATTCTACCCACAATTCATCGCAGGCAAAAGGAATGTGGTGGCAGATGCCTTGAGCAGATCAAGGGAAGTTCTGGGGGCAGAATGGACCTTAGTCCAGGAGGAAGTAGACCTCCTTTTAAAAAGATGGCCAGCAACGATAGATCTTTTTTGCCGAGTCAGAACCACCGACTACCGGTTTACTTTTCACCAGTGACGGATCCTATGTCAGCGGGAACAAGACGCGATGTTACAGTCATTGGGACAGGAGCAGGTGTATGCGTTCCCTCCTTTCGGCATGTTGGATCAGGTACTGAGGAAACTCATGGACTGTTCAAACACTCAGATGACCCTAATCGCTCCTTTCTGGCCTCAAAGATCTTGGTTCCCGGATCTTCTACAAATGCTAATAATGCCCCCAGTACTTCTTCCTCACAGAAAGGACCTTTTAAGACAGCCACATTTTCATCGGTTCCACCAAAACCTTCGAGTGCTAAGGCTGGCTGCATGGAGACTATCCAGCGAGCAGCAAGAGAAGCGGGTTTTTCACGAGGAGTGGGCTAGACAGCTTACTCTCTGTCTAAGAAATTCCACAAGAAGACTATACCAAGTTGCGGTGGGCCATGTATAGAAGTTGGTGCAGGTCACAGGGACATACCATTCCAGTCCTACAATTCCGAAAATAGCGGAATTCTTGCTCTTTCTTAGACAAAGGAAGAATCTCTCGTACTCATCAATTGCAGGGTATAGAGCTATGCTTAGTAGCACTTTTCGTTTCCATCTACCTGAAATATCTTCCAGCAGAGTGATTCATGATTTGTTGAGGTCTTTCAAGATTGAGAAGCCAAGGACCATCTCACGCACCTCCCTGGAATCTTTCAATGGTCTTAGGTTGTTGGCGTCTTCAGAATTTGAACCTTTGGAGAGTTTAACGCTGAAGGAACTGACGAAAAAGGTCCTCTTTCGGTAGCATTAGCAACAGCTAGAAGAATAGGGGAACTTCAAGCCATCGCGAGAGATATCTCGTGGGTTGGAGAGGATCTGTTCCTGTCTTACCTTCCCGAATTCAGAGCAAAGACAGAGTCAGAGTCTAATCCTCTTCCCAGGTCGTTTAGAGTTTCAGCGTTGACCGACTTCGTGGGAGGAGACGAAGAAGAGTTGCGGTTATGTCCGGTGAGAGCATTGAGAGCTTACGTGAATAAGACGAAGAAACTGAAACCCAGACCCAGAAAACCTTATTCGTTTTCCCCCAAAAATCCCTCTAGATCGATCTCCAAAAAACGCAATCAGTCTTTTTCTCAGGGAAGTCATTCGACAGGCAATAATAACGGGGTCAACTGCTTCAGATAGTTCAGAGTTGACAGGAGTCAGAGCTCATAGCATTAGGGGAATGGCAACTTCGGCAGCTTTCTTAAGAAATTTTTCAGTATTGGCGATTCTGCAGGCAGCAACTTGGAAGTCTGTTTCGGTTTTCATTTCTTTCTACTTGAGGGATGTTCAGTTTCAGTCCGACGAGGGGTTTTCTTAGGTCGTTCGTGGCAGCGGGAGCAGTTTATAGGGGATAACCGTTAGTTTATACAAGTCAGTAATCAGAATTAGTATTAGAGTAGTGAGCAAATATTAGGGATATGTAGGAGGCATTCATGATAGGACATATCACGAGAGGATTCTAAGTATTAGGACAGATAGGAAAGAACAGGTCTAGGCCTATCTTAGGGTATTCATTCCATTATCAGGCACAGAACAGACAGGAGGTACAACACTACAGGAGAGGACAGCGCTACGAACGGAGACACGTTGCAGACGCACCGATGGACGGACACCACAACGTTTTCTTTTCTCCTCCGTACAGAGAGGCCTAAGGCCACTGGGAGCTTCAGTTTCCCTACCATACTGAGAGGCCTAAGAGCCACATGGGAGGTCTTCAGAGTCCCTCCATACATGAGAGGCCGAGAGCCACATGGGAGGTCTTCAGATTCCCTCCATACATGAGAGGCCGAGAGCCACATGGGAGGTCTTCAGCTTCCTCTACTCAGGTGAGGCACATAGCCACCTGAGAGGAAAACAGGTTTGTATCCCTCCTGCACTCAATGAGTTTTGACCTTTAGAGTAGAGGTGCAGAGTCTTTCCCTCCACACATGGAGGCCTAGAAGGCCACACATGGGAGAATTAGTTTGGACGAGGGACAAAGGAACTTGAGACTGACTCGGGTACTCGTCTCCAAATGCATTCTGGTAAAGAAAATGAGTCGGGTGAGTGCTTAATTATATTGACTGACAACTGGTACAGTGGAGGGCCGGGCAGAGTTGATTCCCCACCTCCAAATTAATGTTGTTAATCGGGCTTATTCAGGTGTTCAGGGGGTGTATTGCAATATGAAGTTTTTATTGTAAAACTAATATTGTAATACCTACCTGAAACACCTGAATGATTCCCACCCTCCTCCCCTCTCATACAGAGTTATTGAGTTAAAATTGACGTGAGAGGGCAGGTGTGACCGGCCCGTGAGGCAGGGCTACCAGCGGTGGGCTGGTAAATAGGTAACGAGGGTGTTGCCAGAAGATTGGCAACACTGATCGTTTATTTTCATACATTCAACTTACCTGTCAGATATATCATAGCTATCGACTCCGTCGTTCCCGACAGAATTTCAAATTTCGCGGGCACTCGCTACAGGTAGGTCAGGTGATCTACCGCCCTGCTCTGGGTGGCAGGGCTAGGAACTATTCCCGTTTTCTCTATCATAATCTCTGTCGCCGGCTGTATCAACATTGTTGTTACTTCCTCCTGACTAGAATTCGTTTTTCGCAAGCTTTTGATCATCTCGCTGATATTTGGTGACGTACTGGATCGTTGTTTGGCATTCGCTATCGTGGACTGTTTTTTGGACTTGGTTTTTGGATTTGTGAATATGTCTGATTCTAGTGTTAGTTTCAGTGTGTGTGAATGAGGGCTGTAAGGTGAGGATTCCGAAAGCTTCGGTAGATCCTCACACTAGTTGTATGTAGAATGGTTTGAATGTTCGATTGAGAATACGTGTAATAGTGTGAGAATCTGAATGCACAAGAGTGGAAGAATCTAACTTCTTACTTGAAGAAGTTAGAGAGAGATAGAGAGAGGAAGGCGGCTTATAAAACCCAGCAGTATGTCTGCCTCTCATGATTTACTGTCTAGCTCTGTAGCTTCTTCCCATGATGATAATAACCATTCTGTTTCAGCCCGTTCATATCTTGCTAATCCCTCTAGTTCTGCTTCGGAAATAGCAGAACTTAGAGCTTCCCTTCAGAAAATGCAGGAAAAAGTCGCAGCATTGGAAGGTAAGGAAAGTGAATGTGGCAGTGATATTAGTGTCCCCCGTGGTAGTGGAGGGGGCGTCTGGTCGTCTCTGCGACGCTCCCAGGCCTAGACTCTTCCAAGCTCCCTGGCCGGAGGAGAAGGAAAGTCGAAAAGCCGTACGGGGGTTGTGGAGAATCCCAACGATCAGGCGTCCCTTCGGCAGAATCGATCGTATCGACTGCCAAAGACCGCTATAGGAAAAGCATCCTTCGAGAGTGCTTTTCGTCGTCGAGTTCGCCTTCGCCGAGAAGAGGATGGAAGGAGTCGAATCTTTCCCGTCCTTTGAAGAGGAGTAAGAAAGAGCACGAGCTCAATTCGAGTCCCGAGCGCTTCTCAGAAGGAGGAGCACCTTCGGTAATAAAGAGGGCGAGAATACAGTCAGACTCTGGGTCTGGAAGAGATCCTAGAGCGCCTTCCAGATCTCCCTCTCCTAATGCGGAAGATTCCTCAACCAAGAAAATTTTGAAAAATATGCAAGAGCAATTAGCCTTGTTAGTAGGAACTCGTTATAAGGAGCCTACTCGTAAGAAGGATGATAGGCTTCCTATTAAAAGATCTAAATACCTATCTCCTGCAGGCGCGACGCATCCTTCAGGGAGTTGTCGCACAGGAGGCCATCTCTGGGGGGGGCGGTGCGCCTAGACAGGCGAGAGGTAAGAAAGGAAGCTACTCCTGTCAAGAGTAGGGCGCCAAACCAGAAGCCAGACTCCGAGTAGGCGCACGAGCCAGTACAAGATTCAAGATCTTCAAGCGCCAAGAGTTCACTGAAGAGGAAGATCCTGTTAGGAGTAGAGCACTTGTGAGACGGAAAGCGCCTACTAAACATCAGACACATGCTAAGGATCAAGAGTATTCGGAACGGCGTACTCCTACAAGACACCAGGAGTCGTCGGGCCTAGATACTCCTCCCAGGCGCCAGGAGTATTCTGAACTAAATACTCCTCCCAGGCGCCAGGAGTATTCGGAAGCTTATACTCCTCTCAGGCGCCAGGAGTACTCTGCAATTAATACTCCTCCCAGGCGCCAGGAGTATTCGGAACTTAATACTCCTACCACACGCCAGGAGTATTCTGAACAAAATGCGCCTTCTAAAAGCCAGGAGTATTCGAGGCGCTTTGCGCCTGCCAGGCGCCAGGGTATTTCCAGGCGCGTTACTCCTCCCAGGCGCCAGGAGTATTCCGAGCTTATACTCCTCCCAGGCGCCAGGAGTATTCGGAAGCTTAATACTCCTACCACGCGCGACAGGAGTATTCTGAAACAAAAATGCGCCTGATAAAAGCCAGGAGTATTCGAGGCGCTTTGCGCCTGCCAGGCGCCAGGAGTATTCCAGGCGCGTTACTCCTCCCAGGCGCCAGGAGTATTCCGAAGCTAATACTCCTCCCAGGCGCCAGGAGTACTCGGAACTCAATACTCCTACAACGCGCCAGGAAGATTCTAAACAAAATGCGCCTACTGAAAGCCAGGAGTATTCGAGGCGCTTTGCGCCTGCCAGGCGCCAGGAGTATTCCAAGCACGTTACTCCTCCCAGGCGAGATACTCCTACTGTACACCAGGCGCATTCCTCGGAAGAGCCTGACACTCGTAGAGAGTAAGAGGAAGAGTCAGTAGAAAGAAGAGAACCTTCTCCTTCCGAGCCTATCAACCCAGAAGATGCCTCGGAGGACGAAATGAAGGAAGGATCTTCTAATTATAAAGTTCTTTCGTCCCTTTTGTTGGAGGAATATGGAGACTCTTTGACGCCAGCTGCTCCCCCTTCGCCACGCTCGCAGTTTTCAAGCACGAAAGCACTCAAGTCTTCCTCTTTCCTTAAAATGAAGCCTGCCATTTCTATGAGGAGAGCTCTACAATCTCTTGATCCTGGTTCAAGAAGAAGAAGAGTTAGGAGGACGGTCTTTTGTATGCCTCCCGCTAAACTTACAGGGAGGAGAGGAATTTGGTATGAAACGGGAGAGGATATGGGACTATCTCTGTCCGTTTCAGCTGAGTCAGACTTCTCGAGTTTGGTGGATTCGTCGAGAAGGCACGCCTTGAATGCAGCGAAGGTTACATGGGGGCTTTCGGAAACGGATCACCTCATCAAGGGACTTTTTCATACTTTAGAAGTTTTTAACTTCTTAGATTGGTCCCTTGGGGTTTTGGCCAAGAAATCTCAAAAGAAAAGAACAACTCGACCCAGAAACCTGAATTGCATCCTCGCCTGCATTGATAAGGCTGTTCAGGATGGATCGGCTGAGGTATGCTCCCTATATGGGTGCAGGAGTTTTAAAGAAAAGGGCGGTGCACAGTGCTTTCCTCACGAAGGCCGTCTCTCATTCACAGAGAGCGCATTATTGTTTTGCGCCTCTCTCTGAAAACCTTTTTCCCTCACAGTTGGTGAAGGACATCGCGCTTCTCTGACGGAAAAGGCCACCCAGATCTCCTTAGACAAATCCTCAAGGAAGAATAGGCCTGTGGCTAGTGAGGAAAAGAAAGTGGCTCGCCCAGTCAGAAACAGCCCTTTCGAGGAGGTCTTCCAACTAGGACCGATCGCCAGAAGGAAGTCAACCGATAAGAGGGGCAGGTCTTCCTTCCGTTCCTTTAAGAAAGGGAAGTGAAAATTCTGTCCTCCAGACACCCGTAGGAGCCAGGCTACATTATTTTGCGAAAGCCTGGGAAGACATAGGACCAACACTTGGACGATGTCGATTATCAAGAAGGGGTATCGCATCCCATTCAAGGACATTCCTCCCTTGACAACATCTCCGAGGGAATTGTCCGCCAGATACAGGGACCCTATTCTGAGGGATACTCTTCGTCAGATGGTGGAACAGATGTGGGACAAAAGAGCAATAGAACTTGTGCTGGATTGCAACTCCCCCGGGGTTTTGACAATCGCTTGTTTCTTGTACAAAAGCCTCGGGGGGATGGAGACCGGTATGGACGTAAGTGCGCTGAACAAATTCGTCGAACAACAGAAGTTCAGCATGGAAACGTCTGCCTCAGTCCTTGCAGCACTGCGGCAAGGGGATGGAGGTGTCCTTAGACCTTCAGGACGCATACTTCCACATCCCGATCCACCATTTCGTCGAGGAAGTACCTTCGATTTATGTTCGAAGGAAGAAATTATCAGTTCAGGGCCCTGTGTTTCGGCCGTCCACGCGCTCCTCAAGTCTTCACAGACGTGATGAAAAATGTAGCAAGGCACTTACATTTGAAAGGGATAAATGTCCTGTACCTGGACGACTGGCTCATCAGAGCCAGGTCTCAAAAGCAGTGTTTGGAGGACCTGCGAACAACACTGGAATTGACAAAGTCTTTGGGATTGATCGTGAACCTCGAGAAGTCTCAGATGATCCCCAGCCAGAACGTGGTTTTATCTGGGGATTCAGATGGATTCTCGGGGTTTTCGAGTTTGCCATCTCAAGAGAGAATAAAGAAAGGCTGTGCCACAGTATCGAACTTTCTAGGGAAGGAGCGCACTTCAGCGAGGGAATGGCTGAGCCTTCTGGGAACCCTTTCCTCGCTCGAACAGTTCTTTCTCCTAGGAAGACTACATCTTCGACCGCTTCAGTCTTCCTAAGAAGAAGTTGGAGTTGGAAGACAGGTCAGCTCTCGGACACGTTTCCATCTCGGAAGAGATAAAACATCATTTGAAGTGGTGGTTGGTTCCATTAAAGGAAAACAAAGGAGTGTCCCTGCAAGTACGGAACCCAAGCCTGACATTGTTTTCAGACGCCTCGGAGGCGGGCTGGGTGCAAACATTGGGACCCAGAGAAGTGTCAGGCACCTGGTCGGCAGACAGGTGTCATGGCACATAAATTGCAAAGAGCTCTTAGCGATTCACCTAGCACTAAAGAGCTTCGAACACTTAGTCAGAGGAAAAGTCGTGCAGATAAATTCAGACAATACGACAGCTCTGGCTTATGTCAAGAAGCAAGGAGGGACGCACTCTTTTGCTCTGTACGAGCTGCACGGGATCTACTGATTTGGGCGAACCAAAGGAAGGTAATTCTCCTAACAAGGTTTGTTCAAGGGGAGAGGAATGTGAGAGCGGACAGATTGAGCAGGAGATTCCAGGTCCTTCCCACAGAGTGGACACTCACGCAGAAGTCTGTCAGAGCCTTTGGCTCCTTTGGGGGAAGCCTCAAATAGATCTTTTCGCCACGTTCCTCTCGCAAACGGATAGATACATTTTGTGCCCTGGTGGAGGATCCCCGGGCTTATGCAACAGACGCCTTTCTCCTGGACTGTCAGGAATAGACGTTTACGCTTTTCCCCCGCCTTCAAGATACTGGGGAACGTAGTCAGAAAATTCGTGGCATACCGAAGGAACCAAGATGGACTCTGATCGCTCCGTATTGGCCAGCTCAAATTTGGTTCACAGAGGTGATGGAATGGACAGTGGACTTCCCCAGATCTCTTCCCAAACAGAATAGATCTGCTCAAACAACCCCACTTCGAGATGGTACCATCAAAAATCTACCCGCTCTTGCTCTGACTGCCTTTCGACTATCGAAAGATTTGTCAGAGCGAGAGGGTTTTCTCGCCAGGCAGCAAAACGCAATTGCTAGAGCCCGCAGATCATCTACGAGGCGAGTATACCAATCGAAGTGGGAAGTTTTCAGAAACTGTGTAGGTCGAAGAAGCTGTCCTCTTCCAGTACCTCTGTGACCGAAATTGCAGATTTCCTTCTGTTTCTTAGACAAAAGTCGCATCTCTCAGTACCAACTATTAGGGGTACAGGAGTATGCTCTCAGCAGTCTTTAGAAACAGAGGATTAGATCTAACGAATGATAAGGATTTGCACGACCTCATTCGTTCATTCGAAACATCTAAATCACTTGTACCTAAGGTTCCAAGCTGGAACTTAGATGTGGTCTTAAATTTCTTTCATCAGATGAATTCGAACCACTTCACACTGCTTCGTTCCGTAATATCAGTAAAGTGTTTGTTTCTGATCTCTCTTGCAACGGCAAAAAGAATCAGTGAGTTGCACGCCTTGAATCAAGAGTTGGCTTCAAAGGAGACTCCGCAATTTGTTCATTTCAGGTCCCTTTTTCTGGCCAAAAATGAAAACCCTTCGAATCCCTGGCCAGGAGCTTCGAAGTGAAAGGACTTTCTAGTTTGGTGGGCAGAGAGGCAGAAAGATCCCTTTGCCCAGTTAGAGCTCTAAAATTTTATCTGGACAGGAAGAAGCAGTTGGGGGGTTCGCAGCAGAAAGGTCTTTGGTGCTCAGTGAAAGACCCCAAAAGAGAGCAATGTCCAAGAACGCTTTAGCCTTCTTTTTTGTTGAAGTGTTATCACGGAAGCTCATAAGAAGTGTCCAGATGATTCTTTTAATCTTCTAAGAGTGGGAGCCCACGAAGTTAGAGCAATCGCAACTTCGGTGGCGTTCCAAAGAAATATGTCACTAAAGAACATTTTGGACACAACTTATGGAGATGCAAACTCTGTGTTTGCATCCCATTATTTAAAAAGACGTGCGAGTTACGTATGATAATGTTTTTCGTTAGGTCCGTTTGTGTCAGCACAGACGGTTCTGGGTAAAGGAGAAAGCACCAATCCTTAAAATTATGTACGGAACCCTCTTGTCGGATGTGTTCTCGGGTTTTCGGTGTATGGGAGTGTCAGTAGTCGCACAGGCGGCCTTCACTTCTCTTCATTTGAAAATCGAGTGACATCTGACTATTAGAGGGGTACAAAAATTTTGTTATTTTTGTATGTATGAGTTTCGAGTTTGTGGTTGTTTGCAAAGAGTTTGGGGATAACTCTAGGCAATCTTAGAACTAACACGGGTTAGGATCGGGTGATCGGGATTGGTTGTGTCTCCTTAAATTAGTGCGTGTTGTCATATAAGCGGATGTGCTCCCATTGACAAACGCCAGTTAGGATTCTTGTCGAGTAAGTGGAAGAGACCCCATCGACAGATCCACAAGAACTCTTGGCCACAGATCACTATCTCGCTAAGGCTCTTGAGATGAAAGCAGACTCCTGGGCAGTAGCCACGAAGTCTTCCATCTAAAAAGGTAGGAACTAAGGTTTATTAATACCTACAACATATGTTGTTTACCTGTCTAGTCAGTTAGTTAGCTGTCTCTTGCCCTCCACCAAAGGGTGTCAATCAGCTATGTATATATCTGACAGGTAAGTTGAATGTATGAAAATGACATTGTTATGATACAATAAAGTTTCATACATACTTACCTGGCAGATATATACAATTGAAGACCCACCCGCAGCCTCCCCGAGGAGACAGGTGGAAGAGAGATTATGATTAGAAAACAAGGGAATAGTTCCTAGCCCTGCCACCCAGAGCAGGGCGGTAGATCACCTGACCTACCTGTAGCGAGTGGCCGCGAAATTTGAAATTCTGTCGGGAACGACGGAGTCGATAGCTATGTATATATCTGCCAGGTAGTATGTATGAAACTTTATTGTATCATACAATTGTCATTTTAACCAAAGATTTGGTAAATTTTAATAAATGAGGGTTCGGGCTGGTAAGTGACCAGGGCTTATTCAGGTGTTCAGGTAGGTATTACAATATTAGTTTTACAATAAAAACTTCATTTCTGTATGTGTAAGTACCAAATTCCTCCCTGCTCTTTTTTTTGAAGTCTTTGAATTTCCGTTGTATAAATTTTTAATTTTTGGTCCTGTTTGTTTATATGTCACATTTTCCTATAACTTGGCTCTCTCGGCAGTTTGATTTCCCTTTGGAGCCTCCTTTGGTTTATAGTCTGTTGACTATGTCCAAAAGGGTTTTTCAGATGAAAAAAGAAAGACATGGTATTCAACCCTCTGAATTTTTAGTATTTCATGAAAATTCATCATAGTTTTGTTTTTGTAGATTTCCTACTCACCTTCCCATAAACTGGAGTGTATGACGTTTATTGAGTCTGTACAAAATTTTTCTGTAACAGTGGATTACAATAATACATAGTGGATTAACATGGAATTACATATGTACTAAATACCATAGAGTAATTACTACTTAATGGGAACTCTTCCTCCCTTCACAAGTCTGTAAGAGCATTGTGGTAGGTTAGTTAGTCTGATTTTGAGGGATAACATTGAAAGTGAAAAAGCAAAAGAAGATGGTTTGTCATTTGCTTGAAGGTTCAAATAAGGTTCTGGTACTGTACTATGTTCATTTTAGTTATGTATTGCAATAAGTGTAGAAGGAGTTAGATTTTGAAATATATAAAATTTATTCTCTAAATTTAAAGAAGTAATAAATAGGAAAGGTATGCAAAATGTGGTTGTAGGTAAAATTTTATCCATATTGTATCCCTGTTTTTTATATACTATTATTGATTTCAAAGGCTTAACAAAATAAGTTAAGATTTACCTTCCTAAAACAATTGTAGTTTAAAGAAAAGACATAAATAAATATTCAAATTGTTCACAGATAGTACTAATTTTCAGACTTGTATTATTCAGGGATGTTATAATGATAGGACAGGAGAAGAAGACGTCTTGGAATAATGGAGGTCCAGATGGTAAAAGATGGCTTCAACAGCGTATTTTTTCCATCAAGACCCTCAGCTTGGTTGTCCTGGCTGTCCAGACATCAACAATGGTTTTGCTTTTACGGTACAGTCGCACATCATCTGCTGAAAACCACCAACAGTATATTATTACCACAGCTGTTTTGTTATCCGAAATTCTTAAACTTACTTTATCCCTTGGATTCCTACATATAGAAACGGGTAAGAAACATTTTGTAATGCCTTCTTGTATCCTTTGAGATATGACTATCCTTAATATAACAAGAGAGTACATGATAAGCATTTGATAAATATTTGTTTACAAGGACTGTAAGTGATGTTGCTTAAGAGATGTCTTGCTGATTAATTAGACCTCACATGATTTAAATATTTTAATTATTGTTTCAGGTAAAGTGGCAAAGGTGACCTTTGATCGCCTTTATCGAGATGTTGTTCTGAATTTTTGGGAGACGTTAAAGTTAGCCATTCCAGCATGTTTGTATGTTGTTCAGAACAACTTGCTATTTATAGCTCTGTCCAACCTTGACGCTGCTACTTATCAGGTAAAGCAGAAGCACTTTGTGGTTAAATGTTTGTATAAAAACTTTTTCTCTATTAGAATTCAAAATTGCTTTTCAAGTGCATATGTATAATCATAAGGAAGCTGAGTTGCTCTCCTTTGCTATTAGTAATTTTTTTTGAAGGATAGAAGGATAGATACTACAGTCAAACCCCATCTATATGCGGTTCCAGATTTGCGGACTAACCAATTTGCAGATTTCTCTATGGAACATATATATACGTACACATTAGGTATTCACAATATTTTTCATTGAGAAATATTGACTAATTAGTACTTTATTTTCATTCATTTTCATAAGGAATGCAGTGTTCATTTTCAACTTATTATTGTATTCTTGTGACAGTGTAAGTGATACCATACTATTGCTTTGATAGTCATCACATATGTATAAAGTTTGTAAAAGAGTTCTTAAACTTAATACAACATGTACATCATTCAAATTTTCCTTTCTAGGTGACGTATCAGTTAAAAATCTTGACAACAGCTATCTTCTCTTGGGTTATTCTTGGGAAGCGGCTAACTCCCTTGCACTGGCTTTCACTCTGCTTTCTCATGCTGGGAGTATCGTTGGTACAGGTAATGGTTTGAGTGATTTGATGTTATAAAGAGGAAAACTTTAGGTTGGTAGTAAATTCTAAGTGTCAACCAAGTAGAACTTAGCATCTACAAAATATTTCTGTGACAACATAAGTAATATGCAGTATGAAGCTTTGACACAGGGCTGAATAGGGAAGCTTATTAAGGTGTTAACTACAAAATATAAATGAGAAAAGATACAGCCAATAGATCATCAGAATGTTAATGTCAACAGGGGTACAGTGGTACGCCCACTTTTTTGTGCTTCATGTTTCCATGGGAACTTTCACCAATTTGTAGATTTTTTGCTGGTGGGGCCTTATCTCTAATATTATCATCATTTGCTGTTTTTTCTTTTTTTGTATTGAATAGACAGTGAGCTTTGTAAAGTTAGGCAGTTATAAGTGTTTTTATATGGAGTTTTGCATTTTCTATGGATTTTGCATTTCCATGGTGGGCTCTGGAACCTATCCCCATAAAAAAAAGGGGTAGCACTGTAGCAGAAAAAAAGATACACAAGCTGGAAATTAATTTGTTCCGACACGGCATACAAAACCTTCGGTCCTTTTACAATAGGAAGGTACTAGCGGCAGCTGGATAGGTCGTAAGCTTTCGAACAAGGGGTTCGGTAGTTAAACTGCTTGTCCGACAGGCCGCGCGCTGCGCGACTGGGAGGTAAACAAACCACTTTGCTTTTCGGCCTGCTGGCGTGTAGACGTGTATCATCGCTCTCTGCCCACCGCTTCATCGTCGTTGCTTTCGCATGGTTGTCTTTTTCTTTTTCTTTTATTATCTAGTGAAACTGAATTGTAAGTACAATCATTTCATATTTATTCCATTGAATTCAATTGTGAATTAAAGGATCTTGGTTTCTCCACGCCCATCCGATTACCCAAGTGCCGGACTGAAGGCGTAAGTGTGGGAATTCATTTTCCCAGAAATGATCCTCGTATTGTGTATGCTCGGTGCGAGGGGGAGAGAGCGCTCGCTCCGAGCTTATATTTGGTTGAAAATGTGTAGATGAAAATCGTAAGTAAGTGCCCTTTTATATTTATTTTTTTTTTGACCTGTATGCTCGTTGCCGAGCGAATGCGCTCGGCACGAAAACTTATTCTGTATGGAAGTGGAATCGCAAAGTACAGTATTCTTTTTCATTTTCATATATTATTTTGATTGTAGCAATACTCATTTTGGATCAGTTTCCGCTCTTACCGAAATTGATCCTTTCCCCTTTATTTGAATGAAGTGAAATCGCAAGTGCAGTTCTTTTTCATTTTCATATTTATTGAGATTGCATTATTTACTTGGATCAATGTTTCCGCTATTTTCCCGGGAATTGATCCTTCCCCTTTTTATTTTGTATGAAGTGAAATCGCAAGCGCAGAATTCTTTTTCATTTTTCATATATATTTTGATGCATCAATTCATTATGGATCAAGGTTTCCGTTCATAATCGGGAATGGATCCTTTACCTTGCGCTCGGTACGAGGGCGCAAACCTGCGCTCGCTCCGAGCCCTTATTCATTGTGAAGTGAATCGTAATGCAAGATTCTTTTCATGTTATTCCTTTTATTATTGATTGCATCAATATTTATTTTGGTTCAAGTTCCGCTCAGTCAGGGAATTGATCCTCTTGCCTTGCATTCGGTGACCGAGGGCACGATGCTCTGGGCTCTTATTATTATTGTGGGTCATGGGTGCTGTGCGGGGTGGGGTGGGGAACGAGAATCCCTCCCCCCCCCGCTAAGCTCCCACAGATGGCCCTTCCCCTTCGGGGGGGAGGTTATCGGGTGGGTTCTCCTCGCCCGATCCGTCGAGCGCGGGGAGGGCGCTCGGTGCCCGATGTACAATTGTATTAGGGGTCTTCCGCTCGTTCGGTGTGGGGCTCACCCCCCCCGCGCGAGGGGACTTCCCCCCCACTAATCACTACTACTGTTATTTCCGCAGGTGCTATTGCCACGAGGGTGGACCTTGGTGAGGTATGGGCGTCCTTCGATTTGCAGGGCGTGCCTAGTGTCCAGGGGCGGCGGTTCTATGTCGGGGCCTGCTGCGGTCACCCATGGAGTGGTGACCACGACAACGATATCGACTCCAGGTGACGACGTCCCTCCTCACCTGGTGTACTCGCCTCACGTGGTAACAGTCTTACCTACAGCCGCTGTGAAGTGCCGTTCGCCGTACCGAGAGGGGGGGCGTGCCGCCGCCGCTCGTGGTTGCCGCGCTGCCGCGACCACATTCCGCTGCCCTAGAGCTCGCCCCTGGACCTGCCGCCGGTACCAGGATGTTGCTGGCTGCTGCTCCACCTCCTGTGTTTCCGGTGCTGCCTGCCGTACCTGCCGATTCTGTACTGACTGTCCATGCAGTTGCCGCGCTCCTGCCGTTGCTGCGCTGGCTGTCCCTGCCGATGCTGTGCTGGCTGTGCCTGCTGTTCCTGAGATGCCCATACCTGCTGACGTCGTCCCTGTTCGTGGTGGTATACTACCCCAGACTTTGGTCTGTCTGACAGGTGCGTCCGGGCCCTGTGGCTTCGGCTACAGCAGCCCCGGCTCTGCCCTGGATGGCAGATCTTACGTCTGTCCTGAGGAAGCTGACGAAGAAGAGGAGGAGGGTGTCGTCGTCGTCGTCTTCATCTTCTTCATCGTCGTCGGCTGCCGCCTCTTCCCCTTCGACTTCTAAGGCTTCACAGCCGAGGAAGAAGAAGGTTGCCTCCTCCCTCCTAAGAAGTCTCCCTCGGGAGCTTCTCGGGACCCGTCTCACCTCGGTGGGACGGGAGGGTTCCTTCCGCTGGTCCTCCTGCTCCTTCGGGAGCGGGGCCCGTCTCTTCTTCCGCAAGGAAGAAGACTACGGGGACCAGAGGGGTACCGGCTAACACCGGTACTTCCTCACCTGGTGTCAGTGGTTCTGCCACTGCATCAGGGTCCGTCTCAGCCTCTCGTTCGCGGGAGGTACCGAGTGTACGGTCGCCTACAGCGACCGTGCAGCCAGGAACCAGACCTCTGAGCCCGCTCAGCGTCAGGTTCACGGCACGGAGCGGAAGACTGGTGACAGCCGCTCACGCGACTCTCACCAGACCAGCTCTCGCTCTCGCGGCGACCAGCTGGCTACCCGGGATGACGTGACGGTCACGACCGGCCACGGGCTGAGGCTGGGAAGAGGTCCCCCCGTTCGCCGGTGCCAGCCACGGCCGGAACCAGTTACGTGACGTGCCGTGAGGACAAGCACCGGTCTCACTGTGACAGTGGAGCCTGCAGGTCGCCTGACCGTCGCTCTCACAGAGAGCGATCGGGTACGGCAACCAGCACCAGCTCTTCTGACACTCGAGATCGGGGCCGCTGTGCTCAGTCCAGCCGTTCTCCACAGCGAGACGTTCGACCAGGCCTGCAGCTCGATCGCCACCGCGGTTGACGATCGCCTGCAGACCCTCCAAGCCTGCTGGTTCTGCCAGCGAGCGAGGAGGGAGCGTCAGGTCTGCCTCTCCCAGTACCTTCAACCTCCTCGGGTTACACCGGGAGGAGAGAGGTATGAGGAGTGATCGTGAGGGGTGCGCCCCTCATGATCCCACCACGACGCCCTACGTGCCAGGCACGGTTCTTGGACCGGCCAGGACGTATGCGCAAGTGGATGGAGAAGACCGAGAGGGCTGTCGCTGTTCCCCTTCTTATTAGGAGGAAGGTTCTCGGAATATGCTCTTGTTCGAAGGGCTTAACGGCCCTACTCTGCAAGATGCGGTGACTTCCGAGATCCAGAGGAACTTTGCCGAGGTTATGGCGCTGATTCGTCAGCACAACGACCTCGGGGAAGGATCGCCGCTCCCACCAGCAGAGCCACGTCTCGGCTCGAGTCGTTTTGGGGCCCGAGAGGGAACCCAAATCGACGGTGGGTCTGCCGCAATCGGAGCTTGCCGACTGTGTTGAACCAGGTAGTCTCTCGTCTCCGGACAAGAAGGCTCCTCTCAGTTCTGGCCGGTCGAACAAGCTAACTTCACCTCCTCTACTGCGACAGAGGCGTTTCTACTTGTCTTCGGACACCGTATTTGAATACCCCTTCGGTCCTCCTGAGAGGTTTCGACCTCGACGAGGACTGGAATGAGTGCGGAGGACGGTATCGGCTCTCTCCTGTCAGGTGTCGATCAGCCCCACCCAGACGACGTTCACAGTGGCGGCAGACCCTTACCTACAGTATGAGTTCGTAACCCTCCTCGGGAAAACGTTTTCTCCTGACGATACGTTTTCCCAGGCTCTGAGAGGCCATCGCCGTAAGGCGATGGCTGCTCCTTTTCTTCCTCCAACTGCTAGTTCCGCTGGGAAGGCGAGCCAGTATCCAATTCCTCCCCCATTCCCTCTCTCCTTACGACTACGAGGGAAAGGGGAAGGATCATACAGAGATTTCTCGTATAAGATCCCAACGTTAGGGGCTGCGCTACCGGGGGGACCTTCGGGTCCTACCTGACGTAAGCCCCGGTCGTGAGGAGGGATCGCCTGCCCCTGTCTCGATTTCTACGGGAATCGAGAGACGGGACACAGCGATATCGTTGACGAATTCGGTGGGGGTTTCGCAGAGAGTGCTTAGAATTCTACGGAATTTCTAGCGCACTCAGAGTGTTCGAGTTTTTTACGATCTCCAAACACTTAGGCGAGACCACGGTCCAAAGTCAGCGAGAATCCCCGATAATTGTTACACGATATCGGGAACCTCGCTTATGCTCGAATTCCTGTAATTTCTAGCATTTGGAAGAAGACTGCTGCTGAAAGAAGAGTATCTCACAGTAGGCGATTAACCTGGAATAGAGAAGAACGGACGGGCGGGAACTTCCAGTTTGGCTTGAACTATCGTCTTCGGTATTCTGTTCACCATTGAAGCTTTCCTTTGGGAAAGACTTCTCCTTCACTCTCTTGACTAGAGAACGAAGGCGGTCGATCTCCAATTGTTATTCTCATTCCTCGAGGGGAAAAGAAGTTTAGGATGGAGGTCGTTGTACAGAACCTACAAATATACTACGTATATTACCCTCGCGACATGATTCTTTTAACAGTTGAATTGTCCGGGGGGTAGGCGCATACCGTAGTTACTCTACGGTTTGTGACCGAGACGAATTGTATCTTAATTGAACTGCAACTCCGGGTTGCCTGCAACCTCCCAGCAGTTATCAGTTTTGATTTTAGATACTTGGTATTGTCATTACAACACCAAATCAGCTTTTGTATTTACCGAAAAATCCGTTTCGTTTAAATATAATTGCTCGAGCGTATTCTTTATGCTCGATGGTTCTAGCCGAACGCATTCCTTCGTGGAATATTGGATTACCTGGCAACTCAGGATGACGAGTCACCGAGAGCTACTGCGTATTGAACTGCCTGATAGCAGCTCAGTATCAGCTAGGTCTCGGAGATGTACGGTCGGTTACGTCTCTCTCTCCCCTGGTTTGATTGACTACCGAACCGGATCTCTGCCCAACAATCATGGACTTAGGTCTCTGATTAACGGGGATTCTCGCAATAATGAAGGACCATCTACTGCTGTGACGCTCGATTTCATCGCCTTCGACATTGCGGAGAATTTTCAACAGTATATCTCTTGGACTCTTTCATCTTTCTGTTTACAGCACGGTAACAGAAGTCTGTACTAGTCTCCCGCTGCATCGCACCGCGATAATGCGAATGATTTTTGCAGACATCTGAGTTTGTCTTCAAATATCTCGTATTCGTAGGTGTGCAATTATTCATTGTTCGCCCCGAATTAACAGATGTGTCAGAAGACATCGCCTACTCTCCGACCTGACTGCTCTACTTCCAAATGTTCAGCCCATGAGAAGCAGTTCTTCAGGCAGTATTTCCCTGTGTCTTCATTACTGAAAAGCGCCCCGCTTTCATTGCAACTACGATCCTCACCGGACAGCAATGAATAGCGGTAGCGTTCTCAGTGTTTTGTAGCACAGGTTCAGAATCTTGAGAATCCTTCTCTCGGTTCAGCTGTGAAGACGTAGGTTGCATTTTCTGTACACCTTCGTCTTCAACGACACAGTGTTGTTTCTCCTTAGCTGAGAATCAACTATACTATGAGATATCTTGCCATCAGGGACCTCGGTCTCTAGAAGGCAATTGACTTTCTGCCTGTTGGGCACATGCTTAAGAGAA
The DNA here is from genome assembly GCF_015104395.2 of Macrobrachium nipponense. NCBI lineage: Eukaryota > Metazoa > Arthropoda > Malacostraca > Decapoda > Palaemonidae > Macrobrachium > Macrobrachium nipponense. The sequence continues at coordinate 68,503,258 of NC_087210.1, forward strand.
TCATCACCTCGCCTTCTGGCATCGGTGACGAACAAATTATTTGTTTAGTCTCTTGGCATAACCCTTTTAAGGCGAAGGTCACGTGACTTGCTCGGGTGCTTGGACAACTTGCCTCCTACCGAACGCAGTCAGTCGGCAGCTGTCAGAGCGCCCAAGTCTGTTACGAACTTCGCTGTGGACTTAGTTCGGTTGTTCCATAACAGTCTTTTCTTCGTCCTAACGGCTTGTCACAGTACCCATACCATCGACACCCACCATGGATTGTCGGTGTCCTATCCACTACCGAGAAGAAGAACTTCACTGCTTGGGGATAGGAGAATGTGAGACACTTCGCTGCAGGCGGATAGACCAGTATGGGTACAGGACATCACCGAAGTCGAGAAGAGGGATAGGTCATACGACCATCCCCTCTTTCTTTTCCTGAGGTAATTGCATGACTTTTCCTGCGAAGTCAAGCATCCAGGGGATGGGAAATTCGTGACGCTCGATTTCGTACCGACTTCGTAGCGAAGACTCAGAACCCTTCGGTTCCTGACGATCGGTTAGAGTCCTTCACAATCCCCTCCCTAATGGACTTCACCGCCTTCGATGCGAAGGAGATGCTGCTTTGTCCTGTGAAAGCGCGACCGCGCTTTCTGAAGAAACTCGACATCCCAGGCTGAGTGTTGAAGACTCTTCGTCAGCACCAAGATGACCTAGAAGTACACTCCCTCGAGTTACACAAGAACTTCTCCTTGGCGCAGGTACTGAAGGCAGGGGTCTGGTACAACCAGACCACTGGCACCTCCTTCTACCTTTTGGATATTGCCCACAGGTCCTTGGATCGTTTTCCTTAGGACCCGTGGTGGCTGCTCAACACATTGTGTAGCTAACCCAGACCCTAGCAGGCTGAACAGCATCGAGTCCTGGTGTGACTGTAAGAATAGATAAGTGAATGAGAGAGTGACTGGCTTCTCTTCCTATCTTTTTCTCCCCTTCTACCTGTGGGTAGAGGGATACGGTCATCACCTTGCTGGATAAGGACGAGATGCCGGTGAGCTACTCGACAGAGCCCCATCCTATCCCTTTCACTAGGGATGGGAGCGAATATCCACCACTTCCTCCTACAAGGGGGGGGAAGTGGATGCCAACAAGAGACAAACCATAACTTTATGTTGCCTCTTGCAAATAGGAACTTGTTCTTGTTTGCTGGTACGAAGAGATACGCTTGCCTCTCTCTTAGTACTTGGTCCAGAGGTCTGACCATTGATCCTGCGGTGCACACCCCGATCAATCGGACAGAGGCTTGGATCCCTCCCTCGCTCATACGACCAGGGAGGCATTCCAAGGTTGGGCGAACACCAGTCTGTTCACAAAAGACTCAGATTCCTCCACCAAGAAGTGAGTCTCCTAATGTAAAAAGGACCCGAAGGTTGTATGCCGTTTGTCGGAACAAATGACAATTTCATACAATCAACTTACCTGTCAGATATATACATAGCTAAGACTCCGTCGTCCCCGACAGAAATTCAAATTTCGCGCCACTCGCTACAGGTAGGTCAGGTGATCTACCGGCCTGCCCTGGGCGGCAGGACTAGGAACCATCCCCGTTTTCTATCATATTTTCTTGTCGCCGGTGGTATCAACATTGTTGCTATTACCTCCTGACTTAGATTCTTATTTCATCCTTTGATCATCGTTTCTCGGCTTTTTGGTGACGTATCTGGATCGTGTTTTTGGCATTCGCTACTGTGGACTGTTTTTGGAATTGCTTTTTGGATTTTTCTCAGTATGTCTGATTCAAATGTGAGTGTGAGTGTGAATGTGTGAATGTAGGCTGCAGGGTGAGGATACCGAAAGCTTCGGTTGATCCTCACACTGTATGCCGTAAATGTAGGGGGTTTCAGTGTTCTGCTAATAATACTTGTAATGAATGCGAGGGATTAAATGCAGAAGAGTGGAAGACTTTAACTTCTTATTTGAAGAAGTTAGAGAGGGATAGGGTTAGACGTCTGAAAGGTGTGAGTTCAAGGCCTATTGAGCCTTTTACTGATAATTCTAATCCTACTGATTTAGATTCTCCCTATGTTTCTCATCACAAAGTGTACTTTCGGAATCGGCCCGCGGAAATCGCCGATCTGAAAGCTACGATTCGAGACATGAAGTCCAAAATGGCGGACTACCAAGGTAAGGCTAGTGAAAGTGAGCATTACAGTGAAGTGAGTTCCCTGCGACGCTCCCAGGCCTAGACCTCTTCCAAGCTCCCATGCCCAGAGGAGAAGGAAAGTCGAAAGCCTTAAGGAGGTCGTGGGGAATCCCCAACGGTCAGACGTCCCTTCAGCTAGCTCTGTTCGTGGCAGGCTGCTCAAAGGCGCTCTAGAAAAAGCGTCCTTCGTGAGTGTTTCTCATCCTCTCCCTCTCCCTCCACCTAAACGAGGGTGAAGGAGTCGAATTTATCGAGGCCTCTGAAAGCGTCATATGAAAGAACCCGAAATTGATTCGAGCCCAGAGCGTTTCTGAGATGACGCTCCCTCTTCTATTAAGAAGGCGAAGGTGGCGTCAGCGTCACCCGACGAGTACGCAGAAGTACCCTTTCCTACTTCTCCCCCGATTGATGACGAAAGGCGTCATGCAGTTGACGTGGGAGAAGCTTCAAGGAGAATTATTTTGGCAGTTCAAGAGCAACTGGCCTCTCTAGTGGGAGTTTTAGCGCCTCGTAGGAAGGACGTTGCGCTTCCAATCAAGAAGTCTCGTCCTCTCTCCCCTGCTAAGCGAGAAGCGTCATGCAGACGTGAAGCTTCTAAACATATTACAGAAGCTTCGGGTTCGAGAGCGAGAGCGGTTGCTTACGAAAGTTTCGTAACGCCAGAGAGACGTGAGACGTCTTTTAGACATGAAGCGTCTTTGAAAGTTGTTGGTAGACGTGAAGCTCCAACCAATATTTTGGCGCCAAGTAGGACGCCTTTTGAGAGCGGAGCGTCTTCCAGGCGCGAGGCGTCATCCGGACGTCAGCAGCCAAGTAAGCGGGAGGCGTCAGCCAGGACGCTTGGGCGGACGAGAAGCGTCATCCAAGCGGGAAGCGTCTTCTATTTATCGAGAGAAGCCTGAGCTTTTGGCGCCTTCCAAGGCTATTAAAGCGGGAAGAGGAAAGAATATCATTCCCTTAGCCCCTCTCCTATTAGGAGTTTGTCTCTCCAGAGAGGAACGTACAGAGGTGGGAGCGGAGACTCATTTAGATCCCGAGTGGAAGGAAACTCGGATGAAGAATATTAAGGAAGAGAAGGGGACTGTCGAACTATAAAGTTTTGACTGCCTTGCTTCTAGAGGAATATGGAGACGAATTGACTCCTGCCGCTCCTCTTCTCCGCGCTCTCTGTTTTCGAGTGCTAAGACGAAGAAGTCTTCGTCTTTTCTCAAAATGAAGCCCACCATTTCAATGAAGAGGGCTCTACAATCTTAGACTCGTGGATGAAGTCTAAGAAGGACTTAGTAAGAACGGTACTTCTGCATGCCTCCAGCGAGACTAGCTGGTAAAAGAGGCATTTGGTATCAGACGGGAGAGAAATATGGGTATTGCTCTCCCGTCTACGTCAGAAGCAGACTTTTCGACCTTAGTTGACGCTTCACGTCGACAAGTCTCAACTCGGCACGGATTACGTGGGGCATTTCTGAACTGGACCATCTCCTCAAGGGACTCTTTCATGTATTGGAAGTTTTCAACTTCTTAGATTGGTCCTTGGGGTGATGTCCAAGAAAGCCCATGATTCGGAAGGAATCGAACCGGAAGCCCTTTTGTGCATATTGTCTTGTATAGACAAAGCGGTACAGGATGGCTCTTTTGAAATCTCCTCTTTGTTTGGAGCAGGTCTTCTAAAGAAGAGGACGGTATATGGTGCCTTTTTAACCAAGGCAGTCTCCCACGCTCAGAGGGCAGCGCTGCTGTATTCGCCTTTGTCTGACTTTTTGTTCCTTCTCAGTTGGTGAAGGACATTGCTCATTCATTAAACTGAGAAGGCGACTCAGGATCTTCTGACGCAGTCAGTCAAGGAAGAAGAAACCCTGCTTCTACCATCTGACAAGAAAGGACCGAGTACATCGGTTCAGCCCTTCGAGGTGGTCCGACCTCCAGACCTCCCGCAAGAAGGAAGGCTCCGGAGAAGAGAGGTAGGTCGCTTTCGTCCCTTAAAAAGGGAAAATGAAGCTTCTCTCCTCCAAGCACCAGTAGGTGCCAGGCTCCTGGGATTTGTGGAGGCCTGGACACTTATAAACACAGACGCGTCATCGTTAGCTATAATAAGGAAGGGATATCGTATCCCTTTCCTGAACACTCCTCCCCTAACGTCAATACCAAGGGAAACTAACAGCCAAGTACAAGGATCCTGTGCTGAGGGATACTCTTCGATCGATGGTGGAACAAATGTGGGACAAGAGAGCGATAGAACTAGTACTAGATCAAAACTCCCGGGGTTTTACAATCGCCTTTTTCTGGTTGCGAAAGCCTCGGGAGGCTGGAGACCAGTACTGGACGTCAGCTCTCTGAACAAATTTGTTCGGAAGGAGAAGTTCTCCATGGAGACTTCTGCTTCAGTCCTGGCGTCATTACGACAAGGAGATTGGATGGTGTCTCTAGATCTCCAGGACGCCTACTTTCACGTCCCGATCCACCCTTCATCGAAGAAGTACCTCTCTAAGTCTTATCGCTTGGCGATAGACTTTTTGTTCTTTCCTTACGACTGTCATTCGTAAGTAATTTTTGGTTCCTCTCATCTCCCTTGGATCTTAGTAGAGAGGTTCTTCCTTGACTAGAGGAGATGATTCAAAACAGGCAAGTTGACAGTAACAACTTTATTCTGTAACTCCATACTAGGAGATGCAGCTCGGTCGGACGACCGATATGTTTGATCGTTGGCGTGGAACTGCCATTCTAAAGCATCGCGTCGATAGCGGAACATTAGCTATCTCAGCAATTTCATATAAAAACACTACGTAGTCCGCCGGCTCGGAAGTTACAAGTTTCCGGCGTAGGTTAACAGGTCAACCGCTTCCCATGGAAGTTGTTGTGCAAAGTTATCATAAACATAAAAATGTTGACAAAGCTTTGAGCTAGATCAGGCTACTGCAGACAGCGCATAGCGTAATCCAGGTCTGCTTTGGTCACGTAGAACCCTCCTAATGCCATGACCCCAGGTCATTGGTTTATATTTACAGATCTTGTAAATTATATATGTATATTACATTAGGCTCGGACTGCTACCTATTCAAGCCTTGAATAACAAAAAAAAATTTACTTTAAAACATTGTTCATAGGAGCGTGCTCGTAACATACGTCTAAGTATAACATAATAAGTGATAAATGCATAAAAGGTTCTGTTACATACCCTTGTTGACATATTCATAAACAAAGATAAATGCATGGAAAATATAGTCCATGTTTGGTAAGTTTGGTTAATAATAATGATTATGTACCCAAAAAAATAATAAAAAGGTAAAAATCAAACATGTATACATGATTAATATGATAACAGGTAACCTGATTAAGAATAATGGTTACTAAATAATGATTATAGCATGATCATGGATAATTGTTAAAGAGTACTTGACCCTCTTTGTAATAGATAAATATAATTGTATAATAGTATAACAATGTAATTCTGCAGAAATTCAATATATAGGGCTGATATTTTATTAGGTGCCCGAAAAATACCTTTTTTAGGAATATATTAATGTATAATATTGGGCTATAATGCTTTATTAGGCGCCCTGGAGATACTTTAACTGTTCAAATGCAAAGGCGTGAGTCTTTCTTGTCCTACATTTTTGCCAGCATACGGACCGCTTTTCACACACAACACAATTCCAGACAATTCCCTAGGCACGAACTGGAAGTGGCCAAGTTCAGGCGGCCCTAAACTCAAACGACTGAGTTTAACGGGTACGTCATCTAGACGGCAGTACGTTCCTTGGAGATCCTTCTGTTTACGCCTCAGCCTACGCCAAGCAAAGATGTTGACGGCGATAACCAATATTGGCCGTCACGCTGAACACGGCAAGCAGAATGTAGTAGCGAAGATTTTCTCCACCTGCATAAGTCGATGACGCAGTGGGTCATCTCAGCCAGTTGCATCAGACGATGAGCTACTCGCGCGTTGTATGGGATGGTAGCGATGGGACGATTGTGGAAGCCCACGTGTAGTTCGCGAACTACGCCTTCTCACGTATGATCGTGTTGACCCCTCTGACGGTATAGTTTGTAGTTGTCCCCGTACAACCATCGGCTGCTACGAAGATAGGGGCATGGGCGGTGGTACTGTCCGGACACACGACGTCGAATCCGGCCTTATCATAACGGATCCGAGAACCATTATTCATCCTGTAATTGAATTTATTACCGTAAAAGGGATAAAGTTTCCCCAGACAACCTTCGCTTGTATGAGAGAGAGAGCCGTTTCAGCACTATGTCTAACTCACATGAATCCGTTGATATAGGATAGAATTCAAAAAGAGTCAGCTGTACAAATTTTATTATTCATGGCTTCTGAACAGTGAGAGTTTATCTAAGTCTTTAATGACTGTAAATGATTTCTTATCAGAAGAAATCAGTACATGCCCCGTTAAATTGGATATTACTGGATTTGAGTTATTCGTCATGAAAGTAGGAAACGGTGCTATTTTGTATGATTGCCAAGATCGGAAGAATCAAAAGGAATTGTGATCATAATCCTATAATTTTCAACGCTTGACTGATATTAGGTATAATAGAATTCTACTTTATGGGCATCTAATAAAGGAATATAACCTAGCTTCTCCCGTCCGTTTCCAAAGTTAACGTCAGATCTTTAATAGGCATGAGGTGAGGAGATAAACACACCCTTTGTTGCTAACGTAATTGCTTCTACGTAATCTTTTGACTTTTTCAATAAAATGTGATATTTTTCACACGGATATGATCTATTTTCGAACTATAGTAAGCTAAAGTAAGCCAGCAAATGTTGAACTTCCATGACCTGATCGATATTATTTGAATGTTCATTAACGATATTCATTTATTTGATTGATCGAAGATAACTGGCTGCGAAGTTCAGATAAGGCCATTCTGTTTTGTGTTGCAAAAACTCAATTCTTTATTTTGATTATTTACTTTGAGGCGATTTGAGATTCCTAAGCCTAGATTCGCAAACTGATCCTAAGATGTTTAGTCCAGCTAGAATAAGCGTTGCGGCGTTCAAGAGGTATTGTGCCGCACAGACCACATCAGCAGGTCACGATGCGAGTTCTTCTGCCTCGGCGGTTTTATTTGTATGTCATAAGACAAAACATTTCCGTGACGCTTAGTGTTGAGCTAGCGAAATCTCTGAGTTAGCATGAAAATTACGTTCGTGCATTTCTTAAGGGAAATACCAAACCTCATCAGGTCATTCTTTAAGTTAAGGACGTCATCTTCAGGGGTAAGAAAATAGCATGCATATCTACTTCTATAACAATATTACTTGACACGATGAATACATCATCGATTCTCTCGATAATCGAGCATGATAAATTCTATCTTCTTTTCGTCCTAGCGCTCTTTCCATACAACAAAGATGTCTGAAATACACAATATCATCTAAACAACAATAAAACAGATCATTTGAAACCGCAATGAGTAAAACATATGTAATAACTCGCGTAAAAGAATAGGTTTACATTACAATATGATTAAATAGCTATATATATATATATAAATTATATACAAGTTTCATAAATACAACCATTTTTCCCTCACTCATCTACCCTTCTTTAGATTCTGATATGTGCCAATGGGACTATTTCTACATCAGTGGGGTTTGGATACATTTGAACCCTAACTCTATTGGCGTTAAATTTTCTAAATGTTTAAACGGGCCTTCAAACTTAGGTGTCAGTTTATAATTTAAAACCTCTACGTACGTATACTTGTATGTATACCTGATCGCCCCACGGCATATGTTCTAGTTGGCTTAGCTATTTATATTCCATGATTTTTTTTCATTATGATCTGTGCTCTTTTTCTAAAATTCTTACGAATATATTATATCGACTTATGCTTGCATCAATAAAACTCCTTTAGATGGATTGATAAAATTAGTTGTAGGCTTTAAGATGTGGAAAGGCGTTTCGGGCCGGGATACCCGTTACAGGCCTCGTGCGGTGTCATTTTAATAGACACATGATACGAGTGATAAGTGTGCTTAGTACCGCAGGTATGGCAATGTCCCAGTTGGGATCTGCCCCCCCTAAGGTGACCCTTAAAATGTTTTTAAACCTACGATTGCCCTTTCACTAGCCCATTAGACTCTGGGTGATAGATCATGGTATTGATTTTCTTTATACAAAGGAATTCGCACAAGGAGTTAGGAAAGGATTATTGAAAACTCCCCGCCCGAGTCTGAGATAATGATGTGTGGAATTCCATGTTACAAATGTAGCACTCGTAAAACTTCCTAGCGCACTCGACCGCGGTTTTTGTTTAAGCGTTATAAGTTTTCTGTATATCGAGTCAAAGCGTCTATAATTACTAGGAGGTGCTTATTTCCTCTGTCGACTCGTAAAATCCTGTAAATAATCTAAATGTACTCTTTCAAAGGGTTGATTTGGCACGGGGTAAGCCCCTAGGCTGACAGGTGTCTTCGTGTCGCTTTGTATTCTTGACAAGTGCGACAATTGCTATGTGCTTTTTTTATATCTGTAAGCATCGTATGCAATAAAATAAGGATTTGGCTCTGTGACATCAAAGGGTTATAACCCGGGTGTCCGTGCAGTGGATTTTCATGTAACCACTTAAGGACAGGGGTGGTATGAGTGAGATAGGCACCACCACCTGGTTGTTATTCAACTGCGGTGTGTTGCGGGTTTTTCCTCGTCACGGATCTACACAGGATATGTCTGTAGGATATAATTCTGCTGCTTATACTTTAGGTATTCTTTTTCCCTTCGGATTTCGTTTAACGCAATTGATGATTTTTTTCCTATTTGCGGATCTTTTCTTTGTTCCGTCTGTATAGTTCAGCACTCCAGCCCAGATCTTCCTGTTCAGTATATAGTTTTAACAATGGGCGTGGGAGGTTGAGATATCATTAATTCAGCTAATGGCTCAGTACAAGATGAAGAGGGGTTGCGTGATAATGCGTCAGCAATGATATTTGCTTTCCAGGTAAAATACCCGATCCTCGCCGCCAAAGTCCTGAATGATCATGTGCCGCCGAGTTCGCTGGGGCTGTGACTAAAGCCTTTAAAGAACGTCGGTTAGGGCTTATGATCAGTGAGAACCTTGACGGGTAACCGTATATTATGAATTTAAAGTGCACGAGTGAATAACAAATAGCGAGCCCTTCCCTTTGTCCATTACTGCAATATTTACTTCGGAAGGGTCTCAGTTTACGTGAATATAAAAAGCTATAGGGAAAAACTGTTTATCATATTGTTGAAGTAATACCCCACCTACTCCTAGATCTGAGGCGTCTGTTGTTTATGAAAAAATTCCTACCGAAGTCAGGAAATTTCACGATAGGAGAACTACACAGTTCATCTTTCAATTTATCGAACGCCTGTTGATGAATTTCAGACCATACGAAATCTACGCCCTTTTTATAAGATCGCGGTTAGGGGAGCGGGGGGCTTTCTTAAATGATTGAGTAGTTGCGGATGAAGCGGCGATAGTATCGCTGCATCCTTAAAAATTGCTGTATTTCCCTTGACGTTAGTAGGTATCGGAAAGTTACGGATAGCCGACACCTTATCGTGGGGGGGGGGGGGGACGACTTTAAGACCTTCACTAGAAACCGTGAAACCTAGATAGACTAGTTCTGTTTTAAAAAATTCACACTTACTTATCTTTACCCTTAAATTATGCTTCCTTAACCTTTGTAACACTAACTCAATTTACGTAAATGTCTTCTAATGTGTTGGAAAAGATTACTAAGTCATCCATGTAGGCATGTAGGATATCTCCCAAACAAGTCTCCAAAAACACGAAGTTTATCATACGAGGAAAAGTTATAGGAGCACAACGTAAACCCAAAAGGCATACGCAAAAAAAATTCATAAGGTCCCCTGGCTGTGCTGAAGGCAGTGTATGGGACTCTCTTGTTCCAACGGAAATCTGATGAAATCCTTTTAGTAAGTCTAGGCTTGTGAAATATTTTTAATTCTGGCATAGTAAAGATAGGATATCATCGGTACATGGTACTGGGAATCTGTCAGGGATTGTTTCTTCATTTAAACGACGAAAATCTACGCATATCCGCCAAGTTTCGATCTTTTTCGGTACTACTATTAACGGAAAAATTATAAGGGCTGTTTGATTTCCTTAATGACTCCTTCTTTTAACATTTTATCCTACTTCCTCTGTTATCTCATTCTGAAATTTCATAGGAAGTCGGTACGAGGTAACCTAGATTACCTTCTGTTTGTCCTTGAGCCTTATTTGATGCCTCGATGACATCTGTTTTTTTGGCTAAGGTTCCATCCCGTAGTGGAAAAAACATCATGATATTTAGTTTAACAGATTGCAAAAATTTCTGCTGAATTTCTTCTTCTTGATGTCCTTTATTGATTTTGTTCTTTATAGATTGCCAACAGGGGTCATCCGCGACTGATTGAGCGTGATTTATCTCAGCTACGGGTAGAATGCGATGTTTATAAACTTCGCATCCAAGATATGTTGATTTTTGTGGATTACTAAAGTTGGTATTCGAATGATTACAGACTTCGATGTTACATTGTTGTTGTGGAGCGACTGTATAAACGGCTTGTGTGACGGAAATCCGTGTGTTTCAGAGTTCGGAAAGGATTTTTTTTTTTTAATGTTTCAGATCCTGGCAAGGTTCTCTTTACACGCACTAAATATATTTGAAGTTACGTTAGGCTCGAGAGTGCGTGCAAGCTGATATTACGGGTGAGCGAGAGTTCTGTTGGGTTGACCTGTATTATTCTTGGTTCATGAGACAGGTGATTGGTTCCGTAATGTAAGTGACAACTGTCTGTCTCTTTATTTTTATCTAAGACTGATTTTAGGGTATTAGAAGACCTATAGAATTCCCATTTGATATACACGCCGTGTTTGCAGGTCTAAGATAATATTTTGAGTGCCCATAGACGGGTATCCGATAATTACTGCGGGATATATTAATGTTTTGTACAACGACAAAGGTATCAGCAAACGTGCGCTTACGACCTTTTGTACTGTACATGAGTTACGCCCACAATTTAATTCATTATTCCCAATGCCTGCGAGCCCTTATCCGGACTTTTGTATAGGGAAATTTGAAAGAGTAAATGATGAGTCCTTAATCATTATATTACGTGGACTACCAGAATCAAAGAACAAAGTGAATGACTTATGTCCAAATTTACTGCATGTAAGGTTGGGTCGCAACTCGTTTTGACTAATAATTGCCATGAATTGTTGCAAAAATATACGGGAAACTGCACCGATTTTTTGATTTCGGCCGTGTGTTTCATAGGAAAATCAAATTGTCTCACAATGATCTGATAAATGATTAAACTGATTATTGATACAAAAGATGTGGATATTGATGACCCAAATCGCCTCTCCCCCCTGGAGTGAACTACGTGTATTTGTTTTGTTTATCACCCCTGAAAAATTCGCTTGCCTTGCGAGTTCTGGCTGACGGCCCAGGAACAGAGGTACCCTGAAGCACGATTTGTTTGTTTCTGCTGTTGTGCAGAATTTCCGTTTGGTTGTTTCTTCTTATAGTATGAGGACCCTTATTTTTATGCATGGAACTGGTTGCGCGTTGTAGCGTTCTGCTGTTGATTCTCGAGTAGCAACGGTTATATGAATGAGTTGAACTATTGTGATTGAACAAAAAACGCGTCCGACAGTCTGAAATCATGTGACGGTCGTTTTTACAGTTATAACAAACCCATCCCTTCAACTTGATATTATTATGTACCACATTACTTGTTGTGGCTTGTTCATTTTTGCAAAAACTTGAATGAGCGAAGGATCCAGGTCGGTACATTTAGACATGTGTTTTTTTATTTTAGTTTTATACACATCTAATTCCGTACTGTCGGGCTGCAATTTTTATAAAACAAAACACCGTACTAACGCTTCAGGCAACATTGCAGTGATAGACGTAAGGTAGATCAAAACGGATAAAATCTTTCACTTTGATTTTAGCACCCGCAACCACCCGGAGTTACTTAAAACTATCCTGATATTCATTTAGCCGGTCGGCAATTAGCGCCGCCCGCTCGACAACATTGAGCGAGTCATGGAGGCTTGGTTAAGGAAATGTTTCTCAATGCCAAATAATAATCTAAAGCCTCTTTCACCCCCATACACGGCACGTAATCTAATTTTGAACTCGTCCCATGTAAGCGCCTCTTAAAGGAAAGAAACCCCCTTAGATACGCACTTGCGTCTCCTTTCGCAAAAGTCAATGAAGCTCTTGGCCTCCTGTAATTGTACTGCGGGTCTGTGATGCTTTTTGCATTTAATGGAGCGTCTACAGATGAGATCCATGCCTCAACGTTTTGAGGCAGGAACCCATTGACCCGACCTTGAAAAGGGACTATCGCTGACCTCGCGCTAACGAGAGTCCCACCACGGGTGGGGTTGCCAGCCGGAGTAGTTGCCATTCGGCTTTCACTTTTTTCTTATCACTTCTATTTCCTTGCAATCCTATCAAAATATCTATAAGAGTACACTCGACCACTACGTAAACGCATAAGCAATGTACTGTATAAGTGTGTTTATAATAATAGAAAAATCCCCCAAAAGATACAAAAAATACAGTAATATGATAAAATATTATACGGAGAATTCCTGCAAGAAACGGTTAATGACAACGAGAAAAGAAAAAAAAAATAATCTGCGGGCGAGAACCTCGTAGTTGAAGATTGGTTCTGTAATGAAGGAAGATTAATATGGCGAAAAACAAACTCACCCCAGAATACTGGACGATCGACTCTTGATGAACAACACTTCACTGAGGAAAAGACCTGAATAGATAAAAATGGTTTACTTAGCTCGATTATATTGCGAAGGATTGTTGACATGGGATGGGACGTCTCAGTTCCTGTCTACGTCTCGCGTCGGAAGTCGTGATGACGTCACGGTCTTATCTCTCGGTGCACGATGCGCGGGGGAAGTCCAAGATTGATGACGTCACAGCCTCCGTCCTCGCTCGTGATCGGGTGATGTTCCCTGTGTTTGTTTTCTTTCTTTCGTTGATGTTCGATGCTGCCCTCGTCTGGTGTAGATTCTCGAGATAAGTGACAAACAGTTGCTCAAACGTCAGTGTTAAATGCTGTATTCCCTCTCGATGAAGGACATAGTTGCGTCTTCATAAACTGTTGCGTTGATTGAAGATCCCGTTCCTATTGGTTTAGTTTGATGTGGAAGGTGAAAGTTTAGTTCTTGTAGACCTTCGGTCGGCTGATATGGGTCTTGTTAATTATATTTTCCGTTATACGCTGCCACACATCTAAGTCTTATCGCTTGGCGATAGACTTTTTGTTCTTTCCTTACGACTGTCATTCGTAAGTAATTTTTGGTTCCTCTCATCTCCTGGATATCTTAGTAGAGAGGTTCTTCCTTGACTAGAGGAGATGATTCAAACAGGCAAGTTGACAAGATAAAACAACTTTATTCTGTAACTCCATACTAGGAGATGCAGCTCGGTCGGACGACCGATATGTTTGATCGTTGGCGTGGAACTGCCATCTAAAGCATCGCGTCGATAGCGGAACATTAGCTATCTCAGCAATTCATATAAAAAAACACATACGTAGTCCCGCCGGCTCGGAAGTTACAAGTTTCGGCGTAGGTTAACAGGTCAACCGCTTCCCATGGAAGTTTGTTGTGCAAAGTTATCATAAACATAAAAATGGTGACAAAGCTTGAGCTAGATCAGGCTACTGCAGACAGCGCATAGCGTAATCTAGGTCTGCTTTGTTTGGTTCACGTAGAACCTCCTAATGCCATGACCCCAGGTCATGGTTTATATTTAGATCTTGTAAAGTTATATATATATGTTAATTATTACACCCTCCGTTTCATGACGGGGGGAGGATCTTTCAGTTCAGAGCCTTGTGTTTCGGCTGTCCACAGCTCCTCAGGTCTTCACAAGCCTGATGAAGAAGTGGGCGAGGTTTCTTCACCTCAAAGGAGTAAATATCTCTCGTATATGGGACGACTGGGGCTCATCAGGGCCAGATCAGAGAGACAGTGCTTGGAGGATCTGAAGTGAACTTTAAAAATGATCAAAGCGTTGGATTGCTCGTGAACCTTGAGAAGTCGCAGCTGACCCCCCAGACAGGACTTAGTCTATCGGGGATTCGGTATGGATTCTCGGGGTTTTCGAGTATTTCCTTCGCAAGAGAGAATCGCAAAAGGTTGCGGATAGTCTCTTTTCTCTTCTTAAGGAAGGAACATACGTCGGCGATGGAATTGGTTGAGCCTTCTAGGGAACGGCCCTTTCCTCGCCTCGAACAGTTCTTCCGCTAGGAAGACCTTCATTTACGTCCGCTTCAATTCTTCCTCAAGAAGTCTTGGAGTTGGAAAACTGGGACTTTCAAAATTTCGGACGTCTTTCCCATCCAGTGGAGATAAGATCGCACCTGGAATGGTGGTTACCACCTATGGAAGAGAAACAAAGGTATCTCTAAGGACACAGAACCCAGACCTAGTGTTGTACTCCGACGCGTCGGAGAAAGGTTGGTGGAGCAAACAAATTAGGCTCGAAGGAGGTATCAGGCACCTGGGAACCAGCCACAGGGTGACTTGGCACATAAAACTGCAAAGAGCTCTTCGCCGTGCATCTGGCTTTGAAGAGTCTAGAAACCTCTGGTGTCGAAACAAAGTAGTGCAAGTAAACGTGGACAACACACCGCATTGCCTACATTCGAAAACAGGGAGGGACTCACTCCTCGTCCTTTACGAAAACTGACGAGAGACTTTGCTTTTGGACGTCTCACAGGAAACATCTCCCTTTCTGACAAGGTTCGTGCAGGGAGTAAAGAATGTGAGGCGGACAGACTCAGCAGGAGGAACCAGATCCTTCATACAGAGTGGACCCATACACGAGGAAGTGTGTCAAGATCTTGGTCGCTGTGGGGGGGACAAACCTCATGTGGATCTCTCGCCACATCATTTCCAAAACCAAAAGGCTGGCAGTCTTTGCTCGGTCGTGGAAGATCCAGCAGCTACTTTATGGTAGACGCCTTCCTGCTAGATTGGTCTCGAGTAGACATATATGCTTTTCCTCCATTCAAAATCCTGGGATTAGTAATAAAAAAGTTTGTGGCGTTCAAAGGAGCGAGGATGACAATTGATAGCCCTTTTGGCCGGCCAAGATTGGTTACGGAGGTGGTAGAGTGGACGTTAGACTTCCAAGATCCCTACCAAGAAGACGGATCTGCTCAGACAAACCACACTTGAAAAAAAAAAAAAGTGAAATTTTTTTTTTTCACTTTGTTTCTTTTCTTTAACTTTGAGTGTAGTGTCACCCTTTATGGTCCTTGATTCTACTCTTCGCTCGTTTCAAAATTTTACGAGTGGGTTTTTTGGGGGAAAAGTTAAAATTATTTGAATGGTTAGTCGGCTCTTGCTTTGGAGACTCATTCAGTTTCAAAATGTTACGTTTTAAGTTTGGAAAAAGCATCAATAGTTGCAAACCATAAAAATTCCTCCTTTAAAATGATTAAATTTGATACTAGAGTTTTGAGACTGAACGAAAACCTTTATCCACCCTCAAAAGTTTTACTTCTAGTCCCAGCGGTTGAAGACGAGTAGTGCATTTTCATCAGCAGCGAGAAGGGCGGGTCAACTCTTCAGTAATTTTCACCTATCAGCCTAAATTTATCATGAAGCAAGTAAGTGACTAGGTGACCGTTGTCGAGGATGATCCTGCTTGGAAGTGCGTGCTCTTGGATTGCTTCTTTTTTGAGGCTACTATACCATGGAGTTACAGCAAGTTTTACATCGACTCGTGAATAAAACTAGACAGCTGCATTGACCTAGAGAGCTTGCTTAGAGTGGAGGTAAGTTGCAAACCACATTGATGCTTGTGCCTGTAAATTTCACTCAAGTTAAGCATTCATTTGTTTGAATGAATTGTCTCCTTAACCTGACCTATAAAAAAAAAATCATCCAAAGGACAAACCATATTGTTTTATTAAAATTCAGAATGTATTGCCGGTTTAATTACTTATATTTGTGAGGTGTCGGTTTGTATTTTTTTTGCTCGTCGAGTTCATATTTGTCCGATCTTCATACATTTATTATATAATTGGCAATTAAATATTCTGATATATTTTCGTATATTTGCTCTCTATTAATAGAGCGTAGTTTATCGCATCTTTATGGATCCTGAGGGACTTTTCTGATATTGGGGGTTATTAGTGAGGTGCTCATCGGTCTTTTCATAGGGGACGGATACCTCGCTTCAATGACAAGAAGCAATAAGACAACCTACGATCCTGAGCAATTTTCTCAAATACATATTTCAGTGAAAGTTCTGTTTATGTAAAATAAATATTTAAAATCGCTCTTGATATAATTTATTGCAATTTGATAAATTTTTAAACTCAGTGTTTTGAAAATGGCGGCCCACGTGGGGCAGGTTAAAGGTCTTTTGCTCTTGGTGTTCTTCCTCGTCGGGGTTAAATCTTTAGATCACGGTCACACATTTTAGCTTCATGAATATTTTACTTGTCTATTATTTTGCTGGGTTGTGTCATATTTTTGGTGAATCTTTGCGAATTTTGCCATAGGTTATATTTCCTTCGATAACGCTTTGCTTAATTTCTGAATTTGCTAATGGGTTTATTCCATTATATATTGTATATTTTTTGCTTTTAAGTTTTAGCCGAATTTGTTTACATGCAATATGGAGAATTTGAGTTGCTCTTAAGATTTCACGTGGTCATGTCGAACACAGGGGTGACCCCCAAAAAAGTGTGACAGTGTAGGCTTAAATATGGTACTCTCACTGAGCAAGAAATAAGGGTTAGTTTTGTGTTATCCCTCAAAATTTAAAAAACAAAAGTTAGATCATTTGGACTCTCAGTAGTGGATAAGCTTGTAGTGAAAAAAAGGATGAATCGATATCAAAGATGAACTCGATTTCTTGTGCTACCTTATACGGATAAATTTTTATTTTATCATCATTAGCTATGCTCAGAAAGTCACAGCAGAAATTCCTTGCCTAGTAACCCTTTCTCCAAGATTAAATAAACCCATGTTGCCTCCTCCGTATATAATCATTTCTGAGGGGGAAAGAATAGAAAAATTTTTAAGGATTTGAGAAGGCCTATGGAGGACTATGAAAAGTAGATCTTATCTTAAATTATTTATCTCCAAAATCAACTAGGTAAAACCAGCCATTAGCTCTTGTGAAATCTTTATCTTCTACTGAACAGAATTATGAGGAAGCCAAAGCCTTGTTACAAAAAGCTTTGGTTCTGAATTAGGTCAGAAATTTGAAACTATGCTGCACTTTCAGGATTAAAAAATTAACGTATGACTCTGACCCTATGCCTTTATTGGGTAAGATGAGAAGCATTAAAAAAAATCATCGCTGCACTTGCAATAACCACTGATGATGTCTTGCAAAATTTCTTTTGGGATGCTATTGAATGATGGTCTCAAATTACAATTAACTCAGATTACAAATAAAAACAAAACTTTGCTTAAGGATATTGAGGATAATATTTTTGAAGCCACAGAGCGTTACCTTGGGGTTCAGAAAAGATATCAGGAGAAGAAAGTTAATCGCAAAGTCAGTCAAGATGCTAGATCAACATTAAGTTTTGCTAGTAAACGTACAGATTGACTCTTCCAGTGCAGTGAAATTAAAGGGTTGTATTTTGTGTAGGACGAAAATGGTTCCGAAAAGGCTGATCATCCAGTTACAAGTGTAGGTTATGCCTCTCCAAAGCAAAAGTCGAAAGGCTGCAAAAGTTGAATGCTGCACTAAAAGTGCTAATCCTCATAAAACCAGTGCATGTAGATTCAGGTCTTGAGAAAATGTAACAAATGTAACAACTGGGCACTTCAGTTTTGTGTGATAGTAATGGTAAAAGTTGCTACTGATAACGTGATAAGAAAAAGGGCTCCTCCCTTGGAGCAAACAAATGGCATGATAAGCACAGATTGCAACAAGCTCCTTTTACATACTGGGGCTTCCATTTTACCCACTTTCTCGGTTGTTTGTCTAATAATGAGCAAATGCGTTGTCTTAAAGACAGTGGTTCTCAGTGTTTAATTTTATTGATGCTGAATTTGCAAAGCGAATAATTTGGAAATATTGGAGTCAAATTTCAGTGTCACTGTAAGAGGTATTAAACTCAAAGAAATTTGTTGCTAATGTGTTCGTGTTAATTTAAATAATAATGTGAACAGTTTTTGTGTGGGAAGCAATATGCATTCCAGAAATCAATACAAAGCTAATTCTTCCAGGTTTTGAGTCGAATTGTTGAAAAATTTCTGGAGCAGGAATATGCATTTGCAGATAAATTTTTGGCAAAAGGGGAGGGGAGGATATTGATCTGATATTAAGTTCCATACTCGGAACTAATTCTATTCATTGTTTACCAGAAGTGACTAAAATTGTTCGGCTATGGTGTTCCTTCTGCATATTTGGAAAACTTCCCTAGGCATTATGCTTTCTGGAAAGGTTAATTGAATACCTGAGAAATTTGCAAAAGTCTTCCTTTGCAGCAGTAATTCTGCAAATGAATCCAAGCGTGTTACTTAGTCATTCTGAGGCTGAATCAGGGACTGTTATGAGCCGGAGAAAGATCATTCCTAATACTGAATGCATTTCTGCAGAAGTAAATTATGCTGTACTTGATGATAAAGGTAATCTTGTTCAATCTGAACTAAAAAAGGCTACGATGCTATTCTCTCTGAACAGTGTTCTCGATATTGAATTATGATCAAAAACTTTGTATAATGAATCTTGTGCGAAAATGATATGCATTTGGTTAAATTATGTTTTGAATTCTGTTACACGCAGTGAGTGAGACTAGTGCTCCTATCTTGAGGAACAAGAAAGTGTCTCATCTCTTGGTAAAAATCAAACTCTCAAAGTTGGTGCTAAAGTCTAATTTTAAGAGATATCACAAAAGATGGTAAGTCTCTTGGAATGATAGACGATGTTTTCAGAGAAAACAAGAGCGTCTGGGTATAATAGAGAGGGTAGATAATTTATTCTAATTCCTGGAGGAGCATCCTAGTTTTTCCTTTTTGCCACAATGCCTGTATTCAGGTTCGAAAAAGGAGAGTAGCAAAGCAGAAATGTTTTCTTTCTAATATGTGAAAAATGATCCTCAAAGCCTTTAACAGTCAGCCACAATCAGGCAAGTGAGCTGGCCCTTGCCTTAATAAGATAGTATCTACTTCTATACTGCAATTGAGATTTGATAGCAATGTCCTGTGCTTTGACTTGAAAAAAGCATTCTTGCAAATTGTGTGCCTGAATCTGATCAGCAAAAGCTTTTGTTTTATTGGTACAGAAAGTTGCCAAGAGTGATTTTCATATTGTGTACAAACATGTTCGGCTTCCTTTTGGTCTTAGACTAGTCCTGCTTTACTGCTTTAGCTTTATATTATTATTCTCATGATGAATAGAGAGAATGATCGCCACAAATTAGGAATTTGAATTTGAGAAATATTTATGATTTATGTTATATGGAAATAATTGTGCGATTTCATTCAATGACCCTGTCAAATTGAAATGGGCCTTCGATAATTTGAAGCAGATTTTGAACCTTTTGGGGTTTGAAGTACACAGTTTATAACAAATTGTAAATCTTTGCAGAGTTCCATTGATGGAGAAACTGGTGAGAAGTCGACCTCTGTGACTAAGCTTTTTGGATTGCTTTGGAATACAGAGACTGATTCTTTGTCCACCCAGAAATTAGTTTTGGATAAGAATGCTTCATCTAAAAGGCAGATTTTGAGTTCAATTGCATCAAATTTTGATCCCTTTAAATTTTGTGGACTTTACTAAATAGAGCTAGAATATTCATGCATTTTTTACAGTGCAATAAAGAAATGGTTGGGACAATAGGCTGTCTGATGATCTGCTAAGAGAATGGGTTAATATTGCTAAGCAGCTAAATTCTTCTCCAGAGATTTCAGTAATAGATATGTTGGTAGGAGAGATGATATGTATAATTTGATTGCATATACAGACAGTTCTAGAAGCATTTACGGTTGGGTTGTGTTTTCTTATATAATTTGGAGAACTAAAAAAACAAACTTTGTCATGGCTAAGAACAGATTGTTAACAAACAGTTAGAATCTAAATCCATACCTTCTCTTGAATTTCAGGCAGTTTCTTTAGGACTGAAGTATTACATGATATTAGAAAAGAATTAAGTGGTTCTAATTGTGTTGAGCCTATTAACATAGTAGAATGGATCTATACACAGATAGTCTAGTTTGCTTACATTGGTTATCAGCACATGTTACAAAGTTTGATAAATACGTATTGAGCATCTTTGTGAAAAAATAGATTAGATAGTATCTGCAGAATGTGTGAAGAATTCCCTATTAAGTTTAAATTTGTTCCGATACGTAATACAAACCCTCGGTCCTTTAACAATAGGAAGGTAACTAGCGGCAGCTGGGACGGTCGTAAGCTTCGAACAAGGGGTGGGAGAACGGTAGTAACTGCTTGTCCGATTCGTTGCGCGCGCCCGCGCCCGCCCGAAGGTGAAGAATCACTTTGCTTTCGGCAGGGGGGTGTGAAGGACGTGTTCGTCATCGCTCTCTGCCCGCTTCATCGTCGTATGCTTTGTTTATATTGTGTTTTCTACTAATGGTTGTTTGACTTGAAAATGAAACTGTAAGTACACTGTTTCATTTTCATTACTTAATTATGAATCAACATGGAAGCTATCGCCGTAGAGACGGCGATTTTCGCTTTTTCATGAATTGAACCTTGAATTATGTCTCGGTGCGAGGGGCGGGGCGCACTCGCGCCGAGTCATGTATTTTTGGGCGAAAGTTTTGTAATGAAAGATGTAAGTACTCTTTTTTCATTATATTTTGCCCTGTGCGTTGTTGCCGAGAGCTTGATTGCGCTCGGCAAGAGCCTCTTATTTTGTATGTATAGAATGCAATGAAAGTGGATTCGCAATGCAGTTTTTTTTCTTTCATTTTCATTTATTAATTGCATCAAATTTAATTTTGGATCAATTTCGCTCTTACCCGGAATTAATCCTTACGATTTATTGCTGTGAAAGTGAAAAATAGCAAGTGCAGTATTGTTCATTTTCATATATATTATGATAGCATCAAATTATATCGGATCAAAGGTTTCCGCTCTTACCGGGAATTGATTTTTCCTCTTTAAGTTCTATGAAGTGAATCGCAAGTGCAGTATTCTGTTTCATTTTCATATACTTTTCACTGCTGTGCGGGGGTAGGGGAAGCGAAGGTCTGCCCAGGAAGTCGTCGGAAAGCTCTCCGCGACTCCCCTTGGTATCGATTCTTCGTCTTCTTTCCTGCCCCCCCTCCCCCGCTCAGCTTCCTCGTATTTTGTTTTTGGGGTCTTCCTTCCGTTCGGGGTGGGGCATGTCTCCCCCCCCGTGCGGAGGGAACCCCTCTTCTAACTCTGTCTGTGCTACCGCAGGTGCTACAGCCGTGGGAGACGACCTTGGACCGGTATGGACCACTGCGGCTGCAGGCGTGGCCTAGCATCCACGATCTGCTGCAGAGTCTAGCGAGGTCTGGGGCGGTGACCTTGGAGTGGTCTTCCACTACAACCTTCACGGCCGCTTATGCTGCTTCCCCCGCGGTACAACTCCCCATGCTGTGTCGGTGACGCCGTCTGCCGTTCTAGGGCGGTCGCCGCGTTACCGAGGAGGGGTATGCCGCCGCCGCCTTTTTTTGTGGTTTTCTTCGTGTTGCCTGCCCCAGACTTCCGCTGTTCCAGCAGCTCGCCCCTGGACCGGCCGCCAGTACCACGCTGGCTGCCGATGATTCTACGAGGCGATGGCTGGCTGCCGTACCCTGTCGCTGATGTGGTTCCCGCTACTGGCTGGCTGTCCCTTCTGTGTTTTTACCGCTGCCGCTGTTTCCTGCCGCTCCTGAGCTGGTTGCTTGTTCCTGTCGCTCCTGGTTCCTGCGCCTGTCCATGCTGGTCCTGCCCCATGGTGTCTTCCCCGTCCCAGGTCCTTCCGGACAGGTGCAGTCGGGCCGTGTTGCTTCGGCAATAGGCCCGACTCCCGGCCTGGATGGAGGACCTGACGACTGTCCTGCGTGAGCTGACGAAGAAGAGGAAGGTGTCATCTTCGTCTTGTCTGTTGCTGCCTCTTCCCTTCGACTTCTAAGGCCCATAAGCCGAAGAAGAAGAAGGCTGCCTCCCCCCCCTAAGAAGTCTCCTTCGGGAAACTTCTAAGGGCCCCGTCCCACTCGGTGGGACGGGGGGTCCTTTCTGCTGTCCTCCTGCTCCTTCGGGAGCGGGGCCCGTCTCCCTTCCGTAAGGAAGAGATAGACGGGGACCAGAGGGTATCGGTAGCTCTGGTACTTCCTGCCTGGTGTAGCGGCGATTGCCGCTACGCCAGGTTCCGGCTCGGTCTCTCGTTCGCGGGAGATCCCGAGTGTACGCTCTTCCCTCGGGTGGAGACGTGCAGCCAAAGTTTCGGCGCCAGAGTTTCGCTCGGCGCCAAGACCACGGCACGGAGCAGAAGGCTGGCGAGAACCGCCTCAGGTGGACTCCGCCAGGCCAGCGGCGCTCTCGCAGCGACCAGCTGGTAACCGGGGTTTTTGTTATCCCCTAAGAAGACTCCTTCGGGAACTTCGAAGGGCTCGTCACATTCCGGTGTGGACGGGGGGGTTCTTCTGCTTGTCCTTCCTGTTCCTTCGGGAACGGGGGCCCGTCTCCCCTTCTGAGAAGAAGAAGAAGACGGGGACAAGGGGGTGCTGGCCTACCGCTGGTACACCCCGTCCTGGTCTTGGCAGCTCTGCCTGCTAAGCCAGGTACCGGCTCGGTTTCTCGTTCCCGCGAGAAGTTCGAGTGAACGATCTCCTTCGGGTGACCGTGCAGCCAAAAGTTAAGACGCCTGAGTTCGCCTCAGCGGTCATGACCGAGGCACGGAGCAGAAGGGACTGTCGAGAGCCGCTCAGGTGACTCTCGCCAGGCCAGCGGCCGCTCTCGCAGCCAGACCAGCCGGTACCCTCGGGTGGTGGACGGACGGTCTCTGACCGGCCCACGGTTTAAGGCTGGGGAAGAGGTCCCCCCAGGTCCCCTCGAACCGACGGTACCAGCCTCGGCTGGTACCAGCGGTTTGACGTTGCCGCGAGGACGCTCACCGGTCTCACGGCGGAAAGCGAGCTATGCAGGTCACCTGACCGCCGCTCCCACCAGGGACGGGCGAATACGTGACCAGCAGCAGCTCGTCATGACGCAACGGGACCGGGTCGACGTGCTCAGTCGAGCGCGCGCCCACAGGTGAGCGGCACGCCAGGCCTGCAGATCGATCCCCACCGCGGGTGGTGATCGGCTGCAGCCCCCCACGTTACGCTGGTCTGCCAGCGAGCGGGGGGGGCGGGGAGCGTCCCAGGTTGTCTCTCACTACCTTCAACTTCCTCGGGCTACCGGGAAGAGCGAGGAGGTAGCTAGGAGTGATCGTGAGAGGTGCGCCGCCCTCACGATCCCGTCACGACGCCGCAGTGCCCACGTATGGTCTTAGGACCAACCAGGACGTACGCGCAAGTGATTGGAGGCGACCGTTAGGGGGTGAGGGGGGAGAAGGGGGGTAGCGTCAGTTCTGTCTCTCCGATACCTTCAACTTCCTCGGCATACGCCAGGAAAGAGCGAGGTATATAGGGAGTGATCGTGAGAAGATGCGCCGCTCACGGATCCCGTCCACGACGCCGCACGTGCCAGGTTGGTCTTAGGGACCAACCAAGGACGTAGCGCAAGTGATTGGAGGCAAAACCGTCAGGGATCTGTTGCTGGGTCCCTTCTTCGAAGGAGGAGGGTCCTGGGAGCTGCTCTTGTTGGAGGGACTGGACGGGTCCTACTCCTCAAGAGCTGAAACTTCCGAGATTCAGAGTAAACTTTACCCAGGTTATTGGACTGATTCGTCAGCACAACGACCGGGGGGGAATGGATCGCCGCTCCCACCAGCAGAGCCCATGTCTCTGCTCGAGTCGTTTTTGGGGCCCGAGGGAGGGAACCCAAAAAACCGACGGTGGTATTGCCGCGATCGGAGGCTTGCCGATCTGTCTCTTGAAACCAGAGTCTCTGTCTCCGGACAGAAGGCTCTCTCAGTTTCTGGTCCGGTCGATCAAGCTACTTCCACCTCCTCTACTGCGACAGCGGCGTTCTAGTGTCTTCGGACACCGTATTTAAAACTAACCTCCTGGCGGTCCTCCTGAGAGGTTTCGACCTCGACGAGGACTGGAATGAGTCGGAGGACGGTATCGGCTCTCTCCTGTCAGGTGTCGATCCAGCCCCACCCCAGACGACGTTCACAGTGGCGGCAAGACCCTTACCTACAGTGAGAGTTCGTAACCCTCCCTCGGGGAAACGTTTTTCTCCGAGATACGTTTCCCAGACTCTGAGAGGCGGCGATGGCTGCTCTACTCTCTCCAACTGCTAGTTCCACTGGGAAGGCGATTGCGAGTATCCAATTCCTTCCCCCATTCCCTCTCTCCTTACGGCTACGAGGGAAAGGGGAAGGATCCTACAGAGATTTCTCTGTAGGATCCCCACGTTGGGGGACTGCGCTACCAGGGGGGGACCTTCGGGTTCCTACTGACGTAAGCCCCGGTCGTTGAGGAGGATCCTGCCCCATTCTCGATTTCTACGGGAATCGAGAGGACCACCAGCCGATATCGTTTGACGAATCGGGGGGGTGGGGGTTCGCAGACGGCTTAGAATTTCTACGGAATTTCTAGCGCCATTCAGAGTGTTAGAGTTCTTACGATCTCCAAACACTTTAGGCGAGGACCACGGTCCCAAAGTGAGCGAGACGAGAATCCCCGATATGTTACACGATAATCGGGAACCTCGCCTATGCTCGAATTCCTGGAATTTCTAGGCATTAGGAAGAAGACTGCTGCTGAAAGAAGGGGGACTATCTCCACAGTAGGCGACCAACCTGGAATAGAGAAGAACGGACGGACGGAATATCCAGTTTGGCTGGAACTATCGTCTTAGTATTCTGTCACCATTGAAGCTTTCCTTCGAGGAAGACTTCTCCTTCACTTCTCTTTAATAGAGAAACGAAAGGTGGTCGATCTCCAATCCTATTTTGTTTTTTTCTTGAAGGAAAGAATTTAGATGGAGATCGTGTTCAGAATTCCTACAAATATACTACGTATATTAACCTCGCGGACATGATTCTGCTAAGCAGTGAATGGGTCCGAGGGGTAGGCGCATATCCTGGTTATTCTAAGGATTGCGACTTAGACGAAAAGTATTCTAATGAACTGCAACCCGGGTTGCTGCAACCTCCCAGGAGTTTCCAGTTTTTCAATTTTATATACTTATGTGTTGTCACAACAACACCCCCAATTTAAGCTTTTTATATTTACCGACCGTCGTTTCGCTTAAATATTTAAATTGCTCGAGCATATCATTTTTATCGGGTGGGTTCTAGCCGAACGCATTCCTTCGTGGAAAGGATTACTTGGCAAACTCAGGATGACGAGTCAGCGACAGATACTGCGTATTGAATTGCCCGAGGCCATGGGGGGGGGGGGGTTTTCAGTATTTCAGCTGCCGCTTGAGATAGACGGTTGTTTTGTCTTTCTCACCTGCTTTGATTGAATAAAAAACAACCGTATCTCTGCCCAACAATCACGGACTTAAGTCTCTGATAAACGGGGGATTCTCGCATACATGAATGACCATCTACTGCTGAGAGACGCTAGTATTCATCGTCTTCGGTATGCGAGAATTTTAAACAGAGATATCTATTCGACTCTCATCTTTCTGTTACCGCACGGTAAAAAGAATTCTGTAATAGTCTCTTGCTGCATCGTATCCCGATAATGCGAATGATTTTTTGCGGAATCTGAGTTTGTCTCAAAATATCTTGTATTCGGAGGTGTACAATTGTTCATTGTTCCACCCCGGATTAGCAGATGTATGAAAGACACGCCTACTCCCACACCTGCCAGCTCTACTTCCAACGTTCAGCCCCATGAGAAGCAGTTCTTCAAGCGGCTCTCCCCTGGTTTTCATTTTTTTAACTGAAGAACGCCCCGCTTTCATTGCACAACGGACAGCAATGAAATGGCGGTTAGCGTTTTCAGTCATTTGTAAGCACAGGTTAGAATCTTGAGATTCCTTCTTCTCGATTTCAGCGGAAGACGTAGGTTGCATTCATGCCTACCTTCGTCTTCAACGTACATAGTGTGTTTCTCTTTTTTTTTTTTTTTGTTTTTTTTTTTTTAAAAGCTGAGATCAACTTGTTATGAGATTTTCTTGCCATCAGGGACCCTCGGTCTTTTTGAAGGCAATTGACTTTCGCCTTTTGAGCTTATGCATAAGAGAATCATCGCCGCGCCGTCCGGCATCGTGAACTAACAAATATTTTATTTGTTTGGTCTCTCAGCATAACTCGAAAGGGCGAAGGTCACGTGACTTACCCGGATGCTGGACAACTTGCCTCTACTGATTCCGAACCAGTCAGTCGGCAGCTGTCAGAGCGCCCGGAGTCAGTTACGAACTATGCTGTGGACTTAGTTCGGTTGTTCCCAGAGCAATCATTACTTCGTAATAGCTTGTCATTATGAGTACTGTACATAACCAAAGTCGAGAAGAGGGATAGGTCATACGATATTCCCTTCTTTTCGTCTTAGGTAAAACCTGCATGACTTCTATTGAGAAGTCAAGCACAAAGGGATGGGGATTTGTGACGCTCGATTTCGTACCGATCTTCGTAGCGAAGACTCGGAAACCCTTCGGTAACTGACGATTGGTTCGAGTCCTTCACAATACCCTCCCTAATGGACGTCACCGCCTCCGATACGAAGGCTATGCTGCTTTTGTCCTGTGAAGGTGCGACGGAGCTGTCTGAAGAAACTCGACACCCAAGGATGAGTGCGGACCGCCTCTTCATCATTCTCTCGCGTTCCGCAAGAACTTCTCCGTGGCGCAGGTAATGAAGGCAGGCGCCTGGTCAACCGGACCCGCATGCACCTCCTTCTACCTTCAGGATATTGCCCCACAGTTCCTTGGATCTTTTCCTTGGGAACCGTGGTGGTGCTCAAACACGTTGTGTAGTTAACCAGACCCTCGCAGGCTGAACAGCATCGAGTCCTGGTGTGACCGTAAGAATGGATGAGGAATGAGAGTGTGACTGGCTCCTCTTCCATCTTTTTTATATCCACCACTTCCTCCAACAAGGGGGAGGAAGTGGATGCCAAATTGAGGACAACCCATCATTTTATGATGTCTCTTGCCAACAGAACAAGTTCTTGCTTGCTGGTACGAAGAGATACGCTTGCCTCTCTCTTAGTACTGGCCCAGAGGTCTGACCATTGATCCTGCGGTGCACACCCCGATCAATCGGACAGCGGTTGGATCCCTCCCTTGCTCTTACGACCAGGGAGGCACTCCAGGGTTGGACGAAACACCAGTCTGTTCACCAAAAAGACTCAGATTCCTCCCACCAAGAAGTGAGTCTTCCTATTGTAAAAAGGACCGAGGGTTTGTATTACGTATCGGAACAAATGACAATTTGTCGAAAATTGCATTTTCCTAATATACAAACTGAGGTCCTTTACATATAGTCCCACTCATGCCACCCCTCACTCTGCAACTTTTTGCATGGGCCTAAAGCAAAAGTGATCTTCACCTCTGGGCGGGCGCGCGGGCGCGCGCACGACGGACAAAGCAAGTAACTACCGTTCTCCCCTTGTTCGAAGCTTTTACGACCGTCCCAGCTGCCGCTAGTTTACCTTCCTATTGTTAAAGGACCTCAGGTTTGTATAGTTAGGAAAAATGCAATTTTCGAAAACAAATTGTCATTTTGTTTGCAGGCTCTAAAAACCAGCTGATGCAATCACCCGACTTCTCTCCTATAAGCAATAATGAATTCTAATTTTTCAGTGGTACTGTGCTGATGCAGATATTGATGCTTCCGCAAGCGATCTGATGGAAGTCACCATTCCTAAATACATTGCTCAGAGAAGAAGGTTAAAATCGTCTCTTGAAAGTAGTCATGTTTCATGTTTGTACTGAATCTGTGGTTTCGAGAGGAGGAATATTTAAACCATTGGTTTCTATGGACTTTTCCTTTTTCTCTTTTTTTGGCTCAATTTGTTTGAGTTATAGTTTCAAGTCCATAGGTATGTGATAAGGTTTTATTAATAAACTGAAAATTGCAGTAAAGATGAGGGACCCCAAGAAAAATATTCACATTTTAATGTCTTACTTGATGAAGAGACTTTGTCAAGAAGCTTATAACTTGGTAATTACAGAGACCAGCAGATCATTTTCCAGAAGTTTTTAAATATTTTGCAGGGTCTCCTAAAGCAGTTAAAGAGATCCTAATATAATCAGCCAACTTAATATTTATCCAGACACAAATGGTATATTGCGTGTCAGAAGTAAAGACTGCACGCTGGAAGGACAGAGATAAATTTCTGTTCTCGCCTATCCTTTTGTCAAAGGATCAGCGCCCCTGACCAAGAAAATAATCTTGGAAATGCATAAAAATGACCAACTATGCCCGGCATATACTCATTGTTGAGCGAATTCGGAAAAAACTTTTTGGGTTTCACATTTCTTTTCGACTGTAAAGAAGATTTTGTTTTGAAAGAATGTATAAACTGCAGACGATTTCACAGACATTGCAGCAAATTAAATCAAAGTCCATACAGAGATTTTAGGTTGAAAACCTCCCAATATTTCCCTCAGGTCTATTTTCCTTGACTATCTTGGCCCGTATTATATCCAATACCAAGGGGTTGGTTAAAACAAAAACTTGGTTGCTTTGTATAACCTGTTTGTGGTCTCGAGCTATAAATTAAAATTGTGCCTGACCTGACTGTTACCCACATTTTGAGAGCACTTCAGTTACATATGGGAGTATTGGTACTCCACAATTGTGCTTTTTCAGATATGGGATCTCAATGTTGCAGGTACTAATTTAATTTCTGATTTTTTAAGGGACCCAGATACTGTGCAATATCTACAGGAACATGGAATGAGGCTGTAGAATTTCAGCATATTACAAAGGCTGCAACCAACTTGGATCACTTGTGGAAAGTTGTGTTAAATTAATTAAGAGACTTATATATGGTTCAGTTCAAAATACTGTATTGAATTCTCTTGATTTTGTTAGTTTTCTTATAGCAGAGACTGTGCATTTAGTTAATCGCAGGCCAATTGCTTTTCATGAGTCCTTTAAGAGATAATAATCCAAATGAAATCATTCCTGCTGCAATAACACTGAAATTTTGCTAAAGGGCTATGAGTTGGTGTCTTTGAGCATCATTCCTAATTTGCAACCTCTTCCAGATTCCGACCCTTCATGGACTCTTAATGATCCAATAGAGCATATTAAGGACAGTTATAGTAAATTGACGAAAGTCTCGTTCATGTTAAGAGAAATTTATAACTTTGAATTCCTTGCAAAACTTGTGCATCAAGCCACTAATGTTGGTTCTAGATACAAGCCAGTATCGCACGAGAATTTGCAATTTGGTGATATAGTTTTACTAAAAGATGTTTCATTTTGAAACCTGCAAATTATCCTATGGGAATCGTTAAGGCGTTCAGATGAACTCAATTGGTGAAACCACTGGTGCAACAGTAATGAAGGAAACAAAGAAAGAGTAAATAGACACTCTTCATCACTAATTCCTCTACTGAGTATTAATGAATATCTCACTCTAAAGCAGTGCATAGGCAAGAGGATGAGCATTCCAATGAGGATCTTGAATCAAAGAGGCCTAAAAGATTGGCTGCTTTGAAAGGCGCACAAAAAACGAAAAATCTGTATCTTCATGGAAATGCTTAATATTCATTACTTGTACCTTGTAAATAATTCTTGTATATATTTAATTGTATGGGACGTGAGTTTTTTTTTACTACTAATAAATAGATATTCAATTTCTTCTGACACTAAAACAGTTGAAATTGAATGTCTTTGCCGGGAGTGTTGAAAAAAAAAAAAAGTGAATTTTTTTTTTTTCACTTTGTTCTTTCTAACTTTGATTGTAGTGTCCACCCTTTATGGTCCTTGATTTCTACTCTTCGCTCGTTTCAAAAATTTTACGAGTGGGTTTTTTGGGGGAAAAGTTTAAATTATTTGTAATGGTTAGTTCGTGCTCTTGCTTTGGAGACTCATTCAGTTTCAAAATGTTACGTTTTAAGTTTGGAAAAGCATCAATAGTTTGCAACATAAAATTCCTCCTTTAAAATGATTAATTTGATACTAGAGTTTTGAGACTGAACGAAACTTATCCACCTCAAAAGTTTACTTCTAGTCCCAGCGTTTGAAGACGAGTAGTGCATTTTCACTCAGCAGCCGAGAAGGGGGCGGGTCAACTCTTCAGTAATTTTCACCTATCCAGCCTAAATTTATCATGAAGCATTAAGTGACTAGTGTGACCGTTGGTCGAGGATGATCCTGCTTGGAAGTGCGTGCTCTTGGATTGCTTCTTTTTTGAGGCTACTATACCATGGAGTTACAGCAAGTTTACATCGACTCGTGAATTAACTACGACAGCTGCAATTGACCTAGAGAGGCTTGCTTAGAGTGGAGGTAAGTTGCAAACCACATTGATGCTTGTGCCTTGTAAATTTCACTCAAGTTAAGCATCATTTTGAATGAATTGTCTCCTTAATTAACCTGACCTATAAAAAAATCATCCAAAGGACCAACCATATTGTTTTTATTAAAATTCAGAATTTATTGCCGGTTTAATTACTTATATTTGTGAGGTGTCGGTTTTATTTTTGCTCGTTCGAGTTCATATTTGTCCGATCTTCATACATTTATTATATTAATTGGCAATTAAATATTTCTGATATATTTTCGTATATTTGCTCTCTATTAATAGAGCGTATTTATCGCATATTTATAGATCCTGAGGACTTTTCTGATATTGGGGGTTATTAGTGAGGTCGCATCATCGGTCTTCATAGGGACGGATACCTCGCTTCAATGACAAGAAGCAATAAGACAACCTACGATCCTGAGCAATTTTCTCAAATACATATTTCAGTGAAAGTTCTGTTTATGTAAAATAAATATTTAAAATCGCTCTTGATTATAATTTATTGCCATTTGATAAATTTTTAAACTTCCAGTGTTTTGAAAAAGAGGTACCATCAAAACCTCCCCGCTCTCGCTCTGACTGCCTTTCGACTATCGAAAGACTCGTCAGAGCGAGAGGGTTTTCTCGCGGAGTTGCAAGCGCGATCGCGAGAGCACGCAGAACCTCCACTACGAAAGTATATCAATCGAAGTGGGAGGTTTTTAGAAGGTGGTGTAGATCTAAGAAGTTGTCCTCCTCCACTACCTCTATAGCGGAAATTGCTGATTTCCTTCTATTCCTGAGAGAGCAATCTCATCTAGCTGTATCCACAATAAAGGGATACAGAAGTATGCTCTCGGCTGTCTTCAGGAATAGAGGATTAGATCTGGCAGACAATAAAGATCTCCACGATCTCATAAGGTCATTTGAGACTTCAAAGTCGAAGGAACGGTCCCTCCGAACTGGAACCTAGACGTGGTCCTCAAGTTTTCTTTCATCTGAAAGATTCGAACTCCTCATCTGGCTTCCTTTAGAGACATCACCAGAAAATGCCTATTCCTATTATCTTAGCTACGGCAAAGAGAGTTAGTGGAATTACATGCTCTGCAAGATAAAGTAGGTTTCAAGGGAGAACTCAGCTATTTGCTCGTTTAAGACGCTGTTTTTAGCTAAGAATGAGAATCCCTCGAATCCCTGGCCTAAGTCATTGAAGTTCAAAGGCATATCGAGTCTCGTAGGAAGAGAAGCAGAAAGATCTCTATGCCCTGTAAGAGCTCTAAAGTTTTACATTCAGAGAAAGCATCAGATGGGAGGCTCTAGACAAGGTCTTTGGTGCGCGGTAAAAGACCCCACAAGACTGATGTCCAAGAATGCGCTGGCATTCTTTGTGAGGAACGTCATTACAGACGCGCATAAGGTCTGTTCTGACGAACAGTTTACGACTGTGAAAGTTAAAGCTCATGAAGTGAGAGCAGTAGCGACGTCTCTCTCGTTTCATAAGAATATGTCGCTTAAAAACATCATAGATACGACATTTTGGAGATGCAACTCAGTATTTGCATCTCATTACTTGAAAGACGTTCGTGTGACATATGAGAAGTGTTTTTCTCTAGGTCCGTTCGTATCGGCGGATACGATTCTGGGTACGGGAGCCGACAGCCAATCCTTAAAAGTATATACTTTTCTTCTTTTTGGATATGGTCTGGAGTCTCTTCGAACAATGGAGGACTTGGTTTAGCACGGGCGGCCGTCTATGTTGTTCAGTAAGAGAATCTTGTCATATCTAATTAGATGAGTATAATTTTTGAGAAATTATGTATGGTGTGCGTAGTGGTTTTGAGTTACGGTTGTTGTGACGAGTTCGGGGATAACTCGGAACAATCCTTAGTTCTAAAATATGGTTAGGATCAGGTGGTCGGGGATGGTTGTGTGCTCTTCTATAAGGTGTATTGTCATATAAGTGGATCAGCACCCATTGACAAAGTCCTTTCAGGCTCTGCCGAGTAAGCGGATAAGACCCATCGGCAGACCCACAAGAACTCTTGGCTATAGATCATATATCTCGCTAAAGTTTCTTGAGGTGATGCAGACTACTGGGCAAACACCCACGAAGTCTACCACCTATCAGGTAGGAACCAAGGTTTTATTTATACCTATAACATATGTTGTTTACCTGTCTATTCCATATAGTAGCTGTTCTCTTACCCTCCACCGAAGGGTGCCAATCAGCTATGTATATCATGACAGGTAAGTTGATTGTATGAAAATGTATATTGTTATGTTACAATAAAGTTTCATACATACTTACCTGGCAGATATATACAATTAAAGGCCCACCCAGCCTCCCCGCAGGAGACAGGTGGAAGAGAGAAAATATGATAGAAAACGGGGATGGTTCCTAGTCCTGCCGCCCAGGGCAGGCCGGTAGATCACCTGACCTACCTGTAGCGAGTGGCGCGAAATTTGAATTTCTGTCGGGGACGACGGAGTCTTAGCTATGTATATATCTGCCAGGTAAGTATGTATGAAACTTTAATTGTAACATAACAATATCATTTTGTCAAAATTGCATTTTTCCTAACTATACAAACCTGAGGTCCTTTTACACATAGTCCCACCTCATGCCACCCACCCCTCACTCTGCAGTTTTGCTTGGGCCAAAAGCAAAAGTGATTTGTTTACCTCCCAGTCGCGCGCGCGCGCCTGTCGGACAAGCAGTTAACTACCGAACCCGTTGTTCGAAAGCTTACGACCTATCCAGCTGCCGCTAGTACCTTCCTATTGTAAAAGGACCTCAGGTTTGTATAGTTAGGAAAAATGCAATTTTGGACAAATTGTCATTTTAAAAACTTATAGTATGTACTATCATTATTATTAAAGTAGTTTAACCAGACCCCATTGAGCTGACACAGAAGTACAAACCATTGCTTTTTACTTGAGAATGTATATATTCTGTAGTACAAGCTAGAATTGGCCGTTGAAACTTTGTAGCAAGGTAGTTAACTTGTGGTAGGTGGGTGAGGGGGGGAAATTTTTTCTTTCTTCGGATCCTGCCAAGTGAGAAATTATTGCTGTGCTCCTACCAGCTGCCAAGTTGAAATGTTTTTGCGCTGCTTCTTCCTCGATGATATTGTTTCATGTAGGGGTAGGACATGCAGCCTTGATCTTCCCCTCTAATTTCTTGACTTTATAAAATAATAATAATTTTATTTCAGCTCAAGGCCATATACTACATGGAATATACAAAGTATGTATAGACAATAACATAGAAATGTAGATACATGAGATAACATGATGAAAATGATAAAAATCAGCAATATCCACAAGCATTAATATCGAGAACAGCAGTTAAAAAAAAACTAAAAATTATAATAATTAGTGATCAGATTACATAAAATTAAGTTTCAGCTAGGGACCTTAGGTGGTTACAGTAGTCAGGTCTTTTTCTTCTTTCCCTACATTAAGGAGTCAGTTGCCTGATGCGCCTTCTCCACCTTCTTCTATCAAAGGCATATTACTCTACCAAACCTCTTGTCTCCATATCTTTGTTCACTTTATCTCGCCATCTAATCCTCAGTCTCCTTCCCTCTCGATCTTCCTTTAACAGGTTCTTCCCAAGCCCTCTTCACTCCCTCCTCATCATCCATCCTCAACACATGCCCACACCATCTCAATCGTGACTCTCTTATCACCTCTGTAATCTTTACTAAGCCTGCCCTTTTTATTTCATCATTTTCCAATCTCTCAGGCAGCGATATTCCCATAATCCACCTCAGCATTCTCATCTCTGTTCTCTCAAGCTTTACATACTTTCACATATCTTTGTAGAGCCCAAGTTTCCACTCCATACATTAACACTGGTCTTATCACTGTGTTTTAGATCTTGACTTTTAGCTTGATTGGCGTTTTCTTATCACATACTACTCTAGCTACTTCTCTCCACTTCCTCCATGCAACTTTTACCCTACTATCGTCTTCATCCTTACATCCTCCCTCTTGACTTGAAGTAGATCCTAAGTATTTAAATTTTTTGCCCGTTTTATAATCGAGCCTCGTCTTTCTTGCATTACTATTACTGCTCAGCAAAACCTCTTGTTTTATTCACATTCACCTTTAAGCCACCCCTCTCTAAAGACTCCTGCCACTCTCCAACCCTTCTCTGTAGGTCTTCATTTTCAACAGTAATCACCAGATCATCAGTATTCACCGGACCATCAGCATACAACAACTCCCACAGCTCTTCATTCCTGATCTCTTCACGCAATGACCAGCACTAACAAAAATGGGTTTATGCTGACCCCTTGTGTAATCCAACACTAAAACTTCAAACTTTTCAGTTTCCCCAACTGCTGTTATTACTTTTGTGCTCGTTCTTTGATATATTATCTCGACCAGCCTAACCAACTTTTCTGGGACTTTCCTTTTCCTCAAGCACCAAAACATCACTTCTCTTGGGATTCTATTTGTATGCTTTTTTTTTCTCTCTCTTGGTCTATAAATGTACAATAGAGCTCCTGGTTTCCCTTTAGCCTCTTTTCCTGTAGCTGTCTTGCTATAAAGATGGCATTCACCGTCCCTCTTCCTC
Organism: Macrobrachium nipponense; assembly: GCF_015104395.2. Taxonomy (NCBI): domain Eukaryota; kingdom Metazoa; phylum Arthropoda; class Malacostraca; order Decapoda; family Palaemonidae; genus Macrobrachium; species Macrobrachium nipponense. Next base: position 68,538,549 of record NC_087210.1, read on the forward strand.
CCATGAATCCATATTGCAGTTTCCCGATCTTTACAATCTCTCTTAATCTGTCATCCAGTATTCTCTCTAAAACTTTCAGTCCATGCTCTATTAGTTTAATTCCCCTGTAGTTACCACAATCCATGACGTCTCCCTTCTGCTTGTATATATATACCGTTAAGACTCTCCTCCCAGTCCCTTGGCATTTTTTCCTCCTCACATATAGCGTTTAATAAATCCAGCATCCATTTCTCTCCCTCTGTAATTTGATCATTTCAATTTGGAACTCCAATGCACCTGGTTACAGTAGTCAGGTCCAGAAGGCTAAATACAAAAATTGAAAGTAGCAAAACTGTATACTACTGTTAAAATTCACTGTAATTAATGAGAAAAAATACCAGTAATAATAATAATGGTAGAAATATAACAATAATGACAGATTCTGCAAATGACACTTTTGAAAACTAGAGATTAAGTCATTTTTGGAACAGACACCTCATTTTCCCATCTTTCCTACAGTTTAGATCTTCTTGCCTCACTTCTTAGGATGCACTGTATGAGCGAATTGCTGCTGTTTCTCAGTCGGGTGATCAGACTGGACATTGTTCGCCTTACAATGATTTTAAAATCACCCAGGTGGTTTTCTGTGAACATCTGTGTGGTGGAGTGGTAGCTAGGAGTGTTTGTGAGTTGTCTCAGAATGTCATTGTGAACAACAGTGATACGTCTCATGGTCTCTCGGTATAGTTCGTCCAAAGGGAACACCCATATATACTATAGTCCGTGTGAGCGGAAAGCAGCAGTTTCATGTCAGTGACAGAAGGCTAACCTCCTTGCAATCAATCATGTTGCCAGTTACACATAGTTTATGATGGCTCTGTTCTGTCTGCTATATCTTTTAGGTCGTCCTTGATAATGTGATCCAGATACGGAAATTCATGCACAAATTCCAGCCGATGATTTCTGAGGAAAATTTGTGGTTCTGTAGTATGCTTAAGTGATCTCGGGAGCAGCAATATGCACTGGGTCTTGGTTTCGTTGTATAGGATATCAGTCTGCAAGTGTTGATGAGTCGCTAGAGACCTCACACTGATAGAGAAATCAAAACCATATCGTTGGCATAACAAAGGTTGTGTATTATTGTTTCATTGACAGTGCATCTGATTTGGAGTGAGATCCGTTTGACATTCAGGGTATCTGTGCATACATATTAAACAGGTACTGAGAGAAAATGCCATTTTGCCAGATCCTGTGTAGGGACCTGAATGTGTAAGACAATGTGTTACCCCATTTGACACAGAATTGCTGTGTGGAGAACCAGTAATATAAAATGCCAGTTAAATATAGGGGTGGGTGTGCCTCTTTTTTTGCAGTTTCAGGAAGAGCTTCAGGTAGTTTGCTGTGTCAAATGCTTTTCTCACATCTACAAAACATAGGAAAACAGGAGAGGCTGATGATAGGTAATAGTTCAGTAATTCTTTTAGTAGATGCAGGTGTTGGTTGATTGGTTTTTCTTTAAATCTGAACTGGTTGTCAGTGATGTGTAGAAAGGGAAGAAGTCTCACTAGAAGTACCGAATCTAGTATCTTCGACATAGTTATAGTGATTACAATTGAGCGATAATTGCTGAGGTCAGCTGCATCGTTTAGCTTGTTTTTGATGAATGATATTAAGTGAACTAAGAGTAGGGAGTGTGGAAAAACTGGTGAATTATGCACTCATTGAATAGGGCAGCTAGCAAAATGTAAATTATCGTGTGTTAGAATTTGAATGCTTCTGCAGAAAGACCATCGCGATTTATTATTAGGTAGGTTGTTTATGGCTTCACTGATGTTACCTAGCGTAATACAGCCTGCGAAATGTTATCAGTAAGGAGGTAATCTACAGCAATTAAGGATAGTACTGTCTTGCAATAGCCTCATCACTAATGGCTTCTCCTACTCCCTGTGATAGCAAATATGACATTTCTGGGCTCAGCTCGTGTCGGCCTATGAAAGTATCCTTAATATCATTCTTTCTAGGTAAAATTAGCCTAAAATTACCAGAGAAAAACAAAATTAAGAAAATGTCAGTAAAACTGACTCGCTCACTCTTAAAAAGAAGTGTCGGTATGAAATAGGGCGAGTGTGGAACACTACCACGAGACAAACACCAATTAGAACTTCTATCAGAATCCCCCCAAGAGAGAGCTGACACCAACGGGCGATGCCGCCTCTACTACTACTACTAGAGGACGCCACGGGACAGCAGCGCCCCTAGCGGTCATCCTTAATTTTTAGCACTTGCGACAAGTCGCCATTTTCTTGTGCGTTCTTTTTGGATTTTATCCGTACTATCTACGATGGAACGTTCTGCAATGCCACGCTAAGTTAAGTAAACTCATAGTAATATTTTACCACAGTTTTATCTTCCGGGTACCAGTATTTTCCTCTTAATAGGTCATATACGGTTCCCCGGTTGTCTCGTGGCGGCCATGCCGCCTCGTAAGATTCCCAGGTCCTCCATACTAGGGTGGGACTTCTTATACTTATGGGCTTACTTTATCACGTTCATTGTTTTACATCGAGTTTTAGCTATTTCAGCCCTCCTACCATTCTCTTAGCTTGGTATTTAGGGCTATTATTATTTTCCGACCCAGCATTTTTTCCCGGCTCTTTGCTCTACATCGGCTACGCTGGCTCCGAGTAGGCTGCTGTTTCTTGGAACAGTCTGCCTCCTCGGGTGGTTTTTCTTTCTCTTTTACTAAAAGTGTCTTTTCCACCTTTCGGTGTATTAATTTATTTAGGGTGTTAGGCTAGCCTAGGTGCTTGTTCCGTGTACTGGTACAGCTTGGTTCACGTGGCCATACCACGGTTGTGTTGCTCGCGGCCTAGGCCACTTGCGGTCACGTGTTCCATAGCACCTTACCCTGCCCCTTCCCTCCCTTTCTGTTATAGGGAGGAGCTGGGGGACCCCTTGGTTGTTATGGCAACCTCTTTCGCCTTTCTCTATCCATCCTTTCGGAGGTGTCCAGGGGTTGTTCTTCCCAGCAGGGGGTATAGGGCGCACCACTATGAGGTACCGGGTTCTCCATGCGGGTAGTTGGTGAGGAGGGGAGGAGTAGGCCATCCCTCCCTCCTTTCTCGCTCCCGCCGTGTTTCGCCGGGACCTTCCTCTCCCCCTCCCCAGTTGCTCAGCCTCCTCCCTTACGATACGAAAGGAGCCTTCCGTCGCAGCCGGGGCACCTTTGGTTATAGGTTACTGCTCGCTAGCGGCGAGGTGAGGGGGTACTATGAGTGGTCGGTTGCTTGCCTACTATATCCTTATATCTCTCCCCCGCTACCGGAAGGGAGCTTACCCCTTACCTACGCACTCTTCTAGTAGACGGGCGGAGAGAGATTGTTTTGTTATTATTATTTTAAGGATATACCCTAATTATTCAATATTTTACAATGAATTGTGTGTTATTATTTATTATTTTTATCAACCATCCCCGCCATTTTCCGTCGTGGTTTCCATTTCCACCACTCCTAGTTGGTTACCTTTTGTGCTTCCGCCATCGGCGGAATCATAGCCTATTTTCCAATCTGGTTACCACACGTATTTTGGCGGGGCTCTGGTTAATCTAACTTTATCGCTCCGGCACCAGCGGAGCATATGTTAGCTGTAAGTGTTTACTTTGGTACTCATGTACTTTTCCACTACGGCTACCAACTGCAGTCCCAGCGTGTAACGCGACGCTGTTTGACCCTGTGGACACGATGAATGCAGGTCTCACGCCCCCTGTGCCACGTCGTTCAACGAGACGATCGTCTGGCACCCCGAGGCCTGCGCCATTTGCTACGACCTGGTCGGTCAGCTGGGAGATGGGGTAAGTCCATTATAGGCTTACTTATTATTTTACTAACAACTTCTAGTCGTAAGTTTGTTAATCCCATTCCACTATTGGCAGCTAATCTCACCTTTCTTTCAGGCTTCCGGTGTGAGGGAAGTCGCCCTCGCCACCCTGAAAGCGTGGGGTGGGCGGCTTCGGGAAGAACGCCGCCAAGGGCCAGCCCACCCCTACATTTGGACAGGAAGCTGGCCGTCCAGATCTTCCCCGCGGGCAATAGTCGACGGGTTATGTTGACCCTTGTCCGCTGCCCCGGCTGATAGCCTCCATCCAGCAAGACCTCCAGCAGTCATTTGGGGTCGTAGCCTCCCAGGAGTCGGTCCCGGACGTCGCTGCCCGGCCTGGACCTTAACCTTGAGCCTATGGCGGTAGGTGGGGAGGATTTGTTGGTTGAGGTAGGTATGTCGGCGCCCAAGGTCCTTCCTTGAGCGCTCCTGGATCTTCCCCTGCCCTTCTTCTTCTTCTGCTTCTTTCCAAGGCTTTACGGATCTGAGATCCCTGTTCGCCCTAACCCGCTCTCTCTGTACCTCCTAAGGAGAAGGGAAAGAGAGAACCGAAGACTCTAGCTAAGTCGACTTCTAGGAAGTCGTCTTCGTCTTCTGCGGCTAAGAAGTCGTCGACTCATATGCCGATGCGGGTGAAGGCAAAGCCGAGCTCTTCCCAATCAAAGAGCTCCAGAAGCAAGGCTTCAAAGGAGAAGCTCGCGCTCCCGCCGAGTCACTGCCTTCTCCCGCCTCCACTGCTTCCACTCCGGCCACGCCGGTAGGAGTAGCAAGCACCAGCACCTTTGATCCCTCTACTTCTCAGCAGGGGTGATGGAACAGGTGGGCGTGCTAGTAGGCTCACAAATCTCCGCACTGGGGACACGATTCGAGCAGATGTTTGACGCAATTATCAAAACACTCTGTCTCAATCTGGGACAGTCAATCCAGGATCTCTTTAACAGGATGAGAGAAAATGAGGACCGAGTAGCTGGGCTAGCTCAGGCTCCTCCCCCAGTCTCCCCAGCAATCTAGCACGGGGATTCTTCAACTCCCGTCATATGACTCTTGCCAGCTTTCTCTATGGAGAACCCATGGAGAGTAGCTGCCTACGCTCCATTTAAAGACGGAATGATCTCTATCTCGGAGTGTGGAACTCGAAGGATTGAGGACTTCGAGTTTTACCCTCGGGTCTGACGCAGCCTTTCATCGGATAGCTAGGCTGACGCCAACGGCTCTGACGAGGGAAAGACAAGATCTCGAAGGAGTCAGTCCTTTATAGTAGAGATCACGCCCAGCGGGGAATGGGTTCACTGCCTTGAGGACTGGGAGTGTTACGAACACAAAGCTCCAGGCCTACAAGAGTCCCACTTCACTATTTTCGCGACGGAAGAGGAGGTTTCTCTTCCGTTCGCCACGAAATTAGTGGAGAAGTCCCTTCAGGCAGTCCTCAAGGATGAGCCCACCCATTCCACAGTTAAGGGAGGGCGGAGTCTACTTCTCCGCTCTTCCCGGCCTTCGGAGAATTGTGGGAGAACTTGCCAGCTACGTTACACGACTGGGTAAACTCAAACCGGACTGCGCCATGGACCAGTTCGGTGAGAAACTATCCTAGGCTGCCGGACTCCCTAATCCAGGCAGAGTTCGATGCGCGAACTAGGTTTGGCAGGTCCCTCAATTCCCATCATCATCACGAAATGGCTGCCCTTTCATACGCTACGGAACCGCTGTTCAAGATTCTGGCGAAATCTCAGTTTCAGACGGTTCTAACGGACGCCTTTGACTTTCTTCCAGGCTAGGAGGAACTGCCGGAAGAACATGTCTTACAAGAGTGTACCATTAGGCATGAGCCTAATAGACTCTTGGCCGCTAGCATGTGGGGAGCGGATCTCTTCCCAGAGTCCGCGGTGAACGAGGTACACCACGAAGCTGCTAGACTCAACCAGAGCCTTAGAGCTAGGTGGGGTATTTCCTCAAAGAGGAAACAGGAATCCGTTCCCACTGCTGGCAAGAACCAAAGAGGCTGGTAAGAGGTTCCAGCCTTATAAAAAACTCCAGCAACAGCAGCAATTTGTGCAGGCAGTCCCAGTTACCCAACAGGGACAACCTTCCACCTCTAAGCAGAACCAACCTATCCTCCTGGTTGCCCAGCAATCTCAACCATCCACTTCCTACGCTATCTCGCCGGCCTTCAACCCTGCATATGAGGCTCAAGGCTACTCTCAACCGAGAAGGTAGGGCGAGAGGTACTTTCGTCAGCGTGGCGCAGGAAGGGGTGGACGAGGAGTAGACAGTTCAGAGGGGGGCGTGGTGGCCAACCCGCCATCAGCAATGAGGCTCCCCAGGTAGGAGGGAGGCTGTTCCTCTTCCGCCACAGGTGGGGGTTCAGCAATTGGGCACAGAGCATAGTGTCCAAAGGATTAGGCTGGAGTTGGATCAAAGATCCATCCTCCAATCAAATCATTTCATCAGATACCGTCAAAGGAATTGATAGATTACGCGGAAGGAACTCCTTCAGAAAGGAGCTATGCGAGAGTCAAACATCTAAAATTTCAAGGTCGCTTATTCAGCGTGCCAAAGAAAGGCTCAACAAAAAGAAGGGTAATCTTAGACTTGTCAAAGCTAAACTCTTTCATTCGCTGCGACAAGTTCAAGATGCTTACCTCTCGCAAGTAAGGACCTTACTTCCGCGTGGAGCCGTCACATGCTCCATCGATCTTACAGACGCATACTATCATATCCCTATAGCCAGGCACTTCCGCCCATTCCTAGGATTCAGGCTAGGAAATCAGACATTCTCATTCAAAGTGATGCCCCTTCGGTATCTGAATGTAGCCCCCAGGGTATTCACAAAGATAGCAGAAGTGGTTGTACAACAATTGAGAGCTCAGGGAATCATGGTAGCGGCATACCTCGACGATTGGTTGATCTGGGCACCAACAGCGAGGAAGTCTCAAAGCTACCAAAAAGGTAGTTCACTTCCTGGAACATCTGGGGTTCCAGATAAACAAAACGAAATCCAGACTTACTCCGGAATCTCGTTTTCAGTGGCTAGGAATCCAATGGGATTTGTCTTCCCACAATCTATCAATTCAGTGGTCAAACGGAAGGAAATAGCAAAATCTGTCAGACAGTTTCTCAAATGCAGACAAAACGTCAAGAAGAAACCAGGAGAGAATCCTAGGGTCTCTTCAGTTTGCTTCGATAACAGATATCCTTCTGAAAGCAAGGCTGAAAGATATAAATCGAATTTGGCGGCGGTCAAAGGCAAACTCCAAATATCGAGACAAGTTGTCAGAATAATTCCTCAGATCCTCCGCAACCAACTACGGCCTTGGTCAAAAGTAAAGAACTTAGCCAGAAAGTACCCCTTCAATATCCCCTCCCAGTGTTAAACCATTCACACGGATGCATCCCTGTCCGGGTGGTGGGGATACTCTCAGTTCAAAACAGGTTCAGGGGACTTGGTCAGTTCAATTTCGCCAGCTCCACATAAACGTATTGGAAGCAATGGCAGTATTTCTTACTCTGAAGAGACTGCTTCCCCCGAAGAAGTCTCATCTAAGGCTAGTTTGGACAGTGCACGTGGTAGTTTCATTGCATCAACAGAGGAGGGTCCAAATCAAAGCATGTGAACCATGTCATGATAGCCATCTTTGCATTAGCAAACAAACACAAATGGCATCTGTCTGCCACTCACCTGGCAGGAGTAAGAAATGTGATAGCAGACGCCCTGTCCCCGGTCAGTTCCTCTGGAATCAGAGTGGTCTCCTGGACGTCGGGTCATTCCAGTGGTAAGCCGGAGAGTCCCAGGTCTCCAAAGGATCTCTTCGCCTCACAAGCAAACCACAAGCTCCCTCGCTATGTGGCCCCCAACCTGGACCCTCTGGCTATGCCACGGACGCCCTGCGTTGGATTGAATCAGGTGGAGGAGAATTTATGCTTTTTCCTCCAGTGAATCTCTCTGTCCCTGAAAGTCCTAGACAAAACTAAGGGTCTTTCAAAGGGATAGTAGCTCTGATTGCACCGGACTGGCCCAAGAGCAAACTGGTATCCTCTTCTTTTGGAAATTGGGTCTCCGACCTCAACGGATCCCCAATCCCAAACTATCACAATCAGTACAAATGAGGACTGTGTTCGCTTCCTCAGGAACTCTCCAGGACCCAACTTTATGGACTTCATGAATTTGTTTGCGGCTAATAAAGATGCTGACATTGATCCACAGAATATTCTCTTCCTAGAATCAGATAAGAGAGAGTCAACCATTAGACAATATGACTCAGCTGTTAAAAAATTAGCATCTTTCTTGAGAGAATCGAACACTACAACCATGACAGTTAATTTGGCTATATCCTTTTTCAGATCCTTGTTTGAAAAAGGTTTAGCAGCTAGCACGATACCACTCATAAATCGGCTTTGAAGAAAATCTTTCAAGTAGGTTTTCAGATAGATTTGACTGAATCTTATTTCACATCTATCCCTAAAGCCTGTGCTAGACTTAGACCTTCTCAGAGGCCTACTACAGTTTCATGGTTCTTAAATGATGTCCTTAAACTAGCTTCAGATACTGACAACTCATCTTGTACATTCATAATGCTCCTGAGGAAGACATTATTCTTATTAAGCCTAGCCTCGGGAGCTAGAATCTCAGAACTGTCGGCTCTATCCAGAGATGCGGGTCATGTGGAATTCCTCCCATCAGGAGAAGTTCTACTTGCTCCGGATCGTAGCTTCTTAGCCAAAAATGAAGATCCTCTTGCAAGGTGGGCTCCTTGGAAGGTTATCCCACTTCCACAGGATCTTTCTCTCTGCCCAGTATCACTCTACGAGACCTTTCTATCTCGTACTTCTTCTAGATCCTCAGGTGCTCTCTTCATAGAGAAAAAGGTGGTACTTTATCAGTTAAAGGCATTAGACAGCAAATTCCTTTACTTCATTAAACAAGCCAACCCTGAGTCATTCCAAAAGCACATGATATCAGGGAGTAGCCACCTCAATTAATTATTTCCAACATATGAACTTTGAGGATCTTAGAAAGTATACTGGATGGAAATCCCCGACAGTCTTTAAACGGCATTATTTAAAAGTCCTTGAATCTTTAAAGTTTTCAGCAGTAGCAGCGGGAAACATAGTTTCCCCTGATACTGCTTAGTAGTTGTAGTATAGATCCAGGTCTCCTTTCTACCTACATCAGCCAACATGCCTCACCCTATCGTCAGGCTACTCAACATCATAGCCTTAGCCGTTGTATCATATAGTGGATTGTCCCTTATTTTTTTGCTAGGGACATCCACACTTGTACTGTTAATGTACTTCAGTGTACCTACCCTTATTTTTATGCTAGGGTAGGACACAATATGTTTGTATATATTCACCATTTTGTACTTATGATGAACTTCAGCACAATGTGTTTGTATATATTTTGGAATATTGTATTGATGATGGATTCAGTGTACCTACCCTTATTTTTGTGCTAGGGTAGGACACATGAGTTTGTATATTTTATAATTTTGTTAAGTAAATCTCCTTTTTTCCTTATTTTACATGCATCTCTGTAATTTACTGTAATTACCTTTTAAGTACTTTAAGATTACTAACGTTCTATTATTTTGCTGTTTAATATAAGTTAGTTTAAGTGCTTATTTGTATGCTGTAATTGATTTACTTATATTATATCCATCATTTTAAATTGTTTTTCATTGTTTCCCTTTTTTCCCATCTTGTCTGTTTCTCTGGTATCTTTCATAGGCCGACACGAGCTGAGCCAGAAAGGGATTTTGACGAAGGAAAAACAAATCTATTTCTGGGTGATTGGCTCGTGTCGCCCTATGAAACCCCCCCTTTTTTATGGTTTGTTTTCCCCCACCCCCCCTTGCAGGACAAGATGTATTTAACTGTTTTAATTAAGGATGACCGCTAGGGGCGCTGCTGTCCGTGGCGTCCTCTAGTAGTAGTAGTAGAGGCGGCATCGCCCGTTGGTGTCAGCTCTCTCTTGGGGGGATTCTGATAGGAAGTTCTAATTGGTGTTTGTCTCGTGGTATGTTGTTTCCACACTCGCCCCTATTTTCATACCGACCATTCGGTTTTAAGAGTGAGCGAGTCAGTTTTACTGACATTTTCTTAATTTTGTTTTTCTCTGGTAATTTTAGGCTAATTTTACCTAGAAAGAATGATATTAAGGATACTTTCATAGCGACACGAGCCAATCACCCAGAAATAGATTTTTCCTTCGTCAAAATCCCTTAATTATCAAAAATAAAAAAGAAAAAAAAGAAAAAAAAAATAAATTTAATTTTAACTTTTTTGTAAAGTTCAGTCTTAATGTTTCCTGACATTTTTTAATGTGTTTCGTAAAGTTAAGTGTACATACGTACAAGTTTTCTGCCGTTTGTCCTTCTCTGTCGCCACTTTCGGAGATAGCCTCACTCGAAAGGTAAGGTTCCACATTTACTACATAGTACAGTATTTCTTGTATACCATGTACACTAATACACTTTATTTACAGGTACTATGTAGTACATAGTAAGTAGTACGTATTAAGTTAGGTATTGAATGGTCCAAAATTGTAGTATTTCATTGTTTATTGGTTAATTTAGCTTTATTATAAAATTTACTGGGGTGTTTTTGTAGGGCTTGGAACAAATTAGGCAATTTATATGTAAAATGCTGTTCAAAATACGAAAATCTCAGGTTACGAAGGCAGCCTCAGAACGGATTAATTTCGTATCCATATGATACATATATATATATATATATATATATATATATATATATATATATATATATATATATATATATGTTATGTGTGTGTATATATATATACATATATATATATAGTATATATATATATATATATATATATATATATATATATACATATATATATATATATATACATATATATATATATATATATATATATATATATATATATATATATATATATATATATTATATATATATATATATCTATATGTATATATAATATATATATATATATATATATATATATATATATATATATATATATACATATGTATAAAGCATCATATATATGTATATATATACATATATATGGTTATGTATATATATATATATTAATATATATATATATATATATATATATATATATAGATATGTGATTATAATCACTTTAGCATGTGATTCGTTTATCACACATATCCACAGGTGAAAAATAATGACAGGTTGTAGGTCCTGACCAGTTTTGGCTTTATTTTCATGCCATTGACAAAGGACTGATACATAGTATTAGAATTCACAAGTATATATTGTATAAAGACAGTACTGATGAACATGCACACAACCGTTTGAGACTGCAGATCCACCCACAGGCAGGTGTCAAGGTAGGAGTGGCTTTCAAAAATTATTTGGCGAAAATTTACAATAAATTTTCAAGGGATACTTCCGCTTAGGGTACAAGTCCACACCTGACAGGTGTCAGGGAGGCTGAGTTGAACATCTCATTACCACTACAGCCCCCTTTACTCTTTTTACAAATATAATACGTAATCCTATTTCCATATATCTCTACAGCCTACCTTAAAATTTAAACAGTTTACAAATTTCTTTTGATATTAAAGGATCAAGTTTATACATTCCTTGACTGATGTTCATATTATTGTTGTAACTTTCTTTTATAAAAGTAGATTCAATGATGTTCCTTTCCAATGCATTATTAGAACACACATGCTTCTTTGCCCCTTCCCAGTTAATAGCATGATTGCTCTCACTAACATGTACAAATATACCACTATTTCCCTGTGCATATTCATACATTGTTTATGTTGTTCTATTCTTTTTTCCAGTGCTTTCCCCGTTTGACCAATGTAAAAGTTGTCACAAGACTTACACGGTATTTTATATACACATCCTTTAGCATTGTCGGGGGAGTTCTTAATAAGTAGTACCTGTTTCATTGTTTTATTTTTTTTAAAAACTACATTAACACTAAAATTCTTCAGGAGATGTGGGATATCTTTCATATTATTATAAGGTAGTACAAGCAAATTTTTGTTGTTGTAAGGATCTTTTTGGTTTTGGTACATGGTCTTTTTTGCCGCTTCTAATGCATTGTTTAGTACATTATCTGGATATTTCAGTTTCTTGCCTGTATTCCGAATCTATCTATCTCCTCATCTATATATTCTGGGCTACATACCCGTAGTGCTCTTAGAAACATGGATGCAAACACTGATCTTTTAACCTTATTGTTTTGTCCAGAATAGAAATGTACATAGGAAGAAATATTAGTAGGTTTTCTGTAAACACTATACTTAAACCCACTACTATTTCTCCATATGAGGACATCCAAAAAGGGTAGGCATTCATCTTTTTCTATTTCCATAGTAAATTTAATTGATGGTACTAATTGATTTAACCTGGCAAAAAAGTTATTTACATCTTCGTTCCCTGGCCATACACAAATTATGTCGTCAACATATCTAAACCAAGGTACATTGCGTGGAATTATATTGTTTAAAATTTTCTTTTCAAAAATTCCATATATAAATTACTTAGCACTGGGGACAGAGGGTTTTTTCCCATTGCCATACCAAAATTTTGTGAGTAGAATTTTCCATTGAATTCAAATTTACAGTCTTTAACACATAATTTTATCAGTTCAATTAAGGTGCTTTTAGAAAATTGAATATCCAGTTGTTTGTTTTCTAGTAATTCCGATAGAAACTCCAATAAATCATCAATAGGCACTTTTGTTAATAGAGATAATACATCAAAGCTCACAAGTTTCGATTCACTATTAACTTGTACACTATTTAGTTTATCTATCAAGTCCACATTATTCTTAATATTGGCATATAGAGATGTTACCTACCAATGGGTTAAGGATATCCACTAAATATTTTGCTAATTTATAAGATGCGGAACCCACTGAGCTGATAATTGGTCTGGCAGGGAAGTTTATTTTATGGGTTTTTATTGTACCATACATATACGGTAGCGATGGAGAGGTCACACACACCTTCTTTATAAGGCTTTCGTTACCTTTTAACAGATTTTTCACTTTTTTATTGAAACCACTGTTCACACTTTCTATCGGGTTCTTATTTAATTCTTTATAAGTGCTATTATCACCCAAAAGACTATCCATTTTTTCTATGTATTCATTTTTGTTTAAAATTACACATCACAAAAGCAGATAAATCAAGTGCCCTAGTAATATTAAACAAAAATGAACACATAGAAAAAATGGGAAGTCTTTTGGGTGATAATAGCACTTATAAAGAATTAGGTATATGCTTGCTCCTAATAGTACATGATTATGAAAAAACTAAGTTGAGGTAAGCAAAACACAAAATGAAACACCAGTAAAATGAACACAAATATGATGAAAGAATGATTGAAAATGAAGGCACTTCCAAAAAATTCAAGAAAGGTAATCTTGGTAAGAACAGCAGCAATTACATTATGACCATCACACTGAAAGGACTGAGCAGATGCAGTGGGTGACCTGTTTGGCTTTGAAGATGCAAGTTGTATGGGTATTGCATATTTACAATTTTTGTGAAACAAATTGTATGTTAATTGTTGACTCTTGAATTTTTTTCCGGCAAATTGTATACATATTTTTCTTAATTTGATTTTTCCTAATTTTCAATTCTTCAGGTTGAAAGTAGCACTTGGAATGACAGCAATAGCAGTATTAAGGCATCTGAAGTAAAAGGTCCACTGGGGGATTCAGAGCCTCTTCCTGATAATGAAGATGCCCTTCCGCCTGATGTAAATGAAGCACATCCAAATACAGAAGTATCATGGTTGCTGGGGATTTTTGCTGTGTTTGTATCGTGCATTTCAAGCGGGTTCTCTGGTGTATATTTTGAAAGATTAGTCAAGAAGGGAACTCAGCCATCTCTGGTCATTAGAAATATCCAGTTAGGTAAGCAGAAATCACATTTTTAAAGATTCCATAGTGTAGCAGGAAGATGGTGTAATGTGCTGTTTGCATTTAAGTTTTTCTTAAGTCACTGATACATAAATCATCTCAATAGCATTCACCATAACTCTGCTACAAGGTCCCATGAATCCATAAAAAGTTTCATGAGACCTTGTAGCAAAGAGTTATGGCTATTGCTACGTATTGTGCTAAAGCCTTTTGTTTCAAAAGCTGAAATAGGCAAATCTCTTGTAGCTATATGCAAAGGATGCTGTCTAGAATAAAAAAAAGAGCAACAGCAGTTGAATGTAGTATAAGGCTTCTGAACTAATATCCAGTCTTGTATGGGGTATTATAAATTTACAGAATTATCTCTTGTTTGCTGTACCTTTTGTTGATTAAGTTGTACAGTACCATATTGTTTGATGTTTAGAAGCAGTTAATTTTGCAGATATATCTTGGAAATTGAATGTTAATTAAACTAATATTTTAAATTAAATTCTCATTACAAAGTACACTGGTAAATATATGGAACTGCTGTTCTCTTGAAGCTTTACTAAGTGGCTTCAGGGCACTGTACATATTTTTTTTGTAGGGTATGTGCCAATCTTTGTTACTTATTGGATTTTGTAATTAGCATAGGGAAAGGCAGACCCCCAACTGTTTGTTATGCTGAAGTGCCACTACTTATATAGTATGGTAAAAAAAATTGAAATCCTTACAATGTTTGAAACAGTGTGAGATCCTTGAGCTTTGGTTACCATCTATCATCAGTTGAAGCAATGAGTAAATATGCAGTACACTTTTTACTGATACATACAATTGCATTGATAATATATTATTAAAAATGCAGTACTAACTTTATTAAAATTGGTTAGGTATTTATCAAAACTGAATGCATGTAATATAACAGTACACATTGCAAGTGAGAGAGGAACTTAACAGGCAGACATTCATACTATTTCTCAAGGAAGCTGCAGTTTACATGTGACTGAAAAATGAACTGGGGACATTTACATGTAGTAAATTCTGTGATTTTCACTGTGAAGTAATGGCAGTCCATAAATGCTGTCTTTATAAGTACTGTAGTGACCCGAAAGCATATGTATGGCATATGTTCTCAGTTTATCAGTTGAAGTGCTATCATAGTGAATGTTTGCCTGGTTACTCCTTCTTTCTTGCATTGGTATTGTGATATTATTCCAAGCTTTGATATAGTTAATACAGTATTTCTAGATAAAAATGTTATTAATAAATTGTGTTAATCAGTGAGTATGTTGCAGTTGAGAATGGTATATGATAATGTTAGCTGGAAAGCTGTGGACACCTAAGAGAATTGGAAGGCCCAGACCAACTTTATTTATTAAGAACCTTGAGAAGGGAGGTTTGAGTGGAGATTTGGAAAGATAAAACACAAGAAATACATGAGTGTCAAAATTTCACAGGATTGAATTGAATATAGAATTTAGGCCAAAGGACAAGCACTGGGACCTATGAGGTCATTCAGCACTGAAACAAAAATTGACAGTACATAAAAGGTTTGAAAGGGGTAACAGGAGGAAAACCTTGCAGTTGCACTATAAATAAGTTGTTAGGAGAGGGTGGAAAATAAGACGGAAGAAAAATTGTTGTAGGGGGTATACAGTAAAAGGAACGAAAGGGGTTGCATCTAGGGCTGAAGGCACGCTGCAAAGAACCTTAACTTCTTCTTTACTGGGAATCTTAACAAAACGGAAACATTGCATTCACTACCGAACCGATTTTCTCAGTAATAAAATGATAAATAAATAAAAAGGAAATGGGTATTACTTAACGAGGCTATTACTGTATAATCATTCCTCTTCACGTATGAACTTTTTACTGAAGTATCTCCAGAGATAGAAGACAGGAGAAGAGAAGCACAGAAAAACAGAATTACAAATGGTTTTATGCTTGCGTAAAAGATTTTTTTACATTTTCATGCTTGTATGTCTAAGAAAAATCAAACATTGATTCCTGGTTACATCTTTTTTTCACTTATCATTGTAATAAACAAGTGTCACGCCCACAAAATATTCGGTGATTACTGTCAAGAAGCACAAAGCAAAATAACGTACCAATTCCCTTCCAAGGGTTGCCACACTTGTTACTGTGAGTGAGTGTTGCAATGTAACTTTTTTCATCTATTTCAGAGAGAGATTACATTTGTTTCCAAATACTAAATTGTTCTTATATGAAACAAACCTTCAGTCTTAACATTAGGATTATCTTCTAGCACCAGCTGGAAATCTGAAAGTTTTTATTATCTGTATGTATATGTGTGTGTGCATGTATGTATACACAATATATATCCAATTGTCTGAATCTAGATAGCCAGCAATAATGTTTATTTTGCATCATCATATACCTGGCAGTGCATACCACCTTCCCGAGCACATCCAATACTGTTTTTTTTGCTCCACACCCTTCAAACTGAATCATAAGAGATCTAGAGCTGAAAAGAAGGTTGGGAATGTTGGTGGTATGTATGTACCTCCTTCTTGTACCCGGTACTATGCAATATAGTCTTGAATGATGGTACTCTGTGTACCCCCAAACAAACTGTCAGTACAGAAGGTGTTAAGGAACATTTTGGGTGATGAAATTGGTGATGATTATGATTATAATTAGTACCAATTAGTATCAATTAATCCTCAGAATCCTTTCACTTCTCCCTCCATTCAGTCAAGTTCTGATGTAGAAGTTATAGAATGAGGGTCATATCCCTCTCAGTTATTCTGATAAAATATAGAATGTGGGTCATATCCCTCTCAGATATTCTGACTGAAATTATCTGTTATTTCAGGAGTTTTTTCTATTGTGTTTGCTGTGATAGCTGTTAGCAGTGATTGGAGCTCTATTAAAGAAGGTGGATTTTTCCAAGGTTACACGCTAACTACTTGGGGTGTAGTTTTAATACAGGTAATGTGATTGCATTTTTCTGTTGGACTGTATATAGAAACTGAAAAACAATGATAACTTTAAATGAGTTATAGGATTTTAAAGTAATTTTTTATTCTAATTACAGTGGAACCTTGACCTACGAGTTTAATTCGTTCTGTGGCCGAGCTTGTAGTTCAATTTGCTAGCACATCAAATCAATTTTCCCCATTGAAAATACTTAAAATGCCCTTAATCCATTCCAACCCTCAAAATGCCACCCCATATTTTTATGTGTCATGTTATTAAATAAGGAAAATACATTTCTAAATAATAGATATTGTATAAAAATGTAATAGAAAGAGTATGTAAAGATATAACAAGGTATCACACAGTGTACAGGTAGTGTTCAATTTACAATAATTTGTCTTATGATAATCCAATTTTACGAGAGACCAAATTACAATAGCCTAACTTTATCCCATCTTCTGGTTATATAACAGCAAAAGAGAATGATAAAAGTATTTTTTAATGTTTTGTTCATTGCGTAAATGTGTACAGCTATTAACAACCGAATGAGAAACTACTTTTTTTTAGCCAAGTACAACCGAATTGGATAACAACAACATCCGTTTGGCTTGCATTTCAATCATCGTACGATAGTAAACAATTACCGTAGTTATGTTATAAATGACATTATGTAGAATAGGGCCAAGATATTTTTATGTAATAACTTTATTCGCTATAGGTATATCAAGATCAACAAAGAAGTATACGTTAAATTTAAACTAAGTTGTAGCTGAAGCTGAGAAAACTGTTCAAGCTGCCAATGACTTTTATTGTGCATCGGCAACAAGGATAAAACTCCTCCTATAAACGTATGCCATCAATCACAATTGGAATCACATAATTTTTTTTACTCAATACACATACCGCCAACATAATCTGTTAACAACAAAATAATTTAGTTCATAATCACAACAAGTCGTATTCAAGTAGTATTTTGACTTAACCCTTTAACGTCGATTGGACGTATGAAACGTCGATATAAATTGTCTGTTGGGTGCCGATTGGACGTTTATACGTCTATATAAAAAAGTTTTTTTAAAAATTCGCGGAAAAATAGTTATAGGCCTTCTAGGTGAAAAGTTTTGAATCACGTGCCTTGGGCGATGCTGGGAGCTCACGGATCAAGGCGTTGTTTTGTTTACAATCGTTACCCAGGCGCACAAGCGCGAATCTCTTTCTACTCGCATTAAAAAGCATCAGCGACACATCTCAGAAATTATTTTGTCACTGTGACATAATTTTTGCACCATTTTAAAATAGCCGTTACATGGAGTATTATATATGAAAATGTGTGCAATTTCATGTAGAATACAACTATAAACAACTCATGGTTGTAGCTTTTATCATATATGAAATATTTTCATATAAATAACGATAAGTGCCAAAATTTCAACCTTAGGTCAAATTTGACTCGACCGAAATTGTAAGGTAAAACTCTTATATTCTAGTAGTATTCAATCATTTACCTTCATTTTGCAACAAATTGGAAGCCTCTAGCACAATATTTCGATTTATGGTGAATTTATGGAAAAAAACTTTTTCCGTATGTCCGCGCGGTAACTTTTCCGAAAAAATCAAATTTTTTCGTCCGATTGTCGTAATGTTTGCACCATTTTAAATTAGCCGTTACATAAAGTTTTATATATGGAAATGTGCAAAATTTCATGTAGAATACAACAAAAAACAACCCATGGTTGTAGCTTTTATCAATTTTGAAATATTTTCATATAAATAACGATAAGTGCCAAAATTCCAATCTTCTGTCAACTTTGACCCGACCGAAATGGTAAAAACACGCAATTGTAAGCTAAAACTCGTACATTCTAGTAATATTCAATCAATTGCCTTTATTTTGCAGCAAATTGGAAGTCTCTAGCACAATATTTTGATTTATGGTGAATTTATAAAAAAAAAAAAATTTATTTTCATCTGCGCGGTAACTCTTCCGAAAAAAATCAGAAATTTTTTCGTCCGATTGTCGTAATGTTTGCACCATTTTAAATTAGCCGTTACATAAAGTTTTATATATGAAAAATGTGCGCAATTTCATGTAGAATACAACAGTAAACAACCCATGTTCGTAGCTTTTATCAATTTTGAAATATTTTCTTATAAATTACAATAAGTGGCAAAATTTCAACCTTTGGTCAACTTTGACTCGACCGAAATGGTAAAAAAACGCAATTGTAAGCTAAAACTATTATTTTCTAGTAATATTCTATCATTTACCTTTATTTTGCAACAAATTGGAAGTCTCTTAACACAATATTTTGATTTATGGTGAATTTATGAAATAAACTTTTTCCTTACGTCTGCGTGGTAACTCTTCCGAAAAAGTTCATTAATTTCATCGTCCGATTGTCGTAACGTTTGCACCATTTTAAATTAGCCGTTACATAAAGTTTTATATATGAAAATGTGAGCAATTTCATGTAGAATACAACAAAAAACAACCCATGGTTGTAGCTTTTATCAGTTTTGAAATATATTTACATATAAATAACAATAAATAGAAAAAATTCGTCCTTTGGTCAACTTTAACTCGACTGAAATGGTCGAAAACTGCAATTGTAAGCTACAACACTTACAGTCTAGTAATATTCAATCAATTACCTTCATTTTGCAACAAACGAGAAGTCTCTAGCACAATATTTCGATTTATGGTGAATTTTTGAAAACATCTTTTTTTTATGTCCGCGCGTTACGAATTCATGCATCATTTTGTGATAATATTTTCTGTGTTGCCTTGATCGTTTTACAAGGTGTTATATACCAAAATGATCGCAATTTTGCATACAATACAACAATAAAAAATTAACTCGTTAGCTTTAACCGTTTTGCTCACAGCACGATTTGTATACAATTATATATGAAATTTTTTTTTTGTGCTGTCATATATCCCAATATTTATATATGATAATGATATTTTTTTTCATTTCTGATGGTTGCATACTAAACTTCAGGCAATGAAAAAAGGAGCCAAAAATGAACTCTTAATCTTGAAAACTAAGCGTGCTGTGATTTTTTAAAAAAAACATTTTTTCTGCTTCGGAGCTCACTCGCGAACGCGGCCGGAATACGGGAGACAATTTTTAAAATACTGCTTCGGCGTTTAAGGGTTAAAAACACGTCGTATAACGAAAATTTCCCTTGTCTCATATAAGACAAGTATCTAGATATTCATTAATGCTAACTAGAAACAAGAAAATTTGCTCAGAATCGAGTTAAATAGGGCGAAACAAACTCATATTCGCCATTAGCTGATTTCCAAAACAAAACATTGACTGCTATGTTAGTAGTGTTTTATAATACAATAATATGAGAATACATACAGTATTATTGGATACAGTGAAGTAATGTAAAACTTTTAAAAAGATTCATGAAAAAGATGCATATTCACTTTTTCTTCTTTGCTTATCTTAAATTTTTGTCACTACACCATTCAAGTAGCAGTGGCATCTCGAGCTTTTGCCTCAATTTTTTGCTTGTGTAACAAAGCAAAAAATCAACTGAGTTATGACTCGTACCTTGGAAAACTCATACATTAATTCACCCGTAGGTCAAGGTACCACTGTATACTTGACATATTTCTAATGCCTTTTGCCAGTGTAGGACTTGTTTTTATCTCTAGTAGAACTGGTATTCTACCTAGTTTGAACATTAAAGTAGTTGCTATATAATGATGAGTATATGTGAATAGTTGTCACATAATGAGGTTTTGAATTTCTCGTATGAAAGGAAATGAACTGATTATGTTTACATAGTTTGTAAAGGTTGATGGAAATCCTAATTGGGCATTTGTGCTTTCAGGCATTTGGTGGATTGATAGTTTCAGTAACTATGAAATATGCTGACAACATTCTTAAAGGCTTTGCAACATCTTTATCGATAGTTATGTGCACGTTAGTTTCATGGTTGGTCTTTGGGGATGCTGCCCCTTCTACACAGTTCATCATAGGAACAACAATAGTTATATCATCGACTGTGCTTTACGGCTTCGCTCCACAGGCAACAGCAGCTTCTCAGATACGAGGGAGCCACATCCCTTCAACTGATAGTCCTCACAAGGTGTAAGACATTGTCTGAGTTTATGTAGCTCGCTTGCAGGGGTAATATGCTTTAGCCTACATTGCTTATGGTGGGTTGATTTTTTTTTTTTTTGCATATTTACTTCTTAAAGTTGATTTGATTATCTTTTAGCAGTCTCTCTGCTTTTATGTTTTTTGTTACTATGCTTTTATAGTTAGATTTTGTATTTAGATAATTTTCAGTTAAAAAAAGATTAATTAAGACTCACTGGTGTGCATCCTTTTGAGTTTAAAGCAATCATAATCACTTTTATTTCACTTATTGTATTGCCAGTTCTCATTTTTATATTTTGACATAGATACTACAGGGACAGGAAATTTTTAGCAGATTTCTCAAATGCGATTTTACAAACATGTTTGGCTAACACTGCTTCAGTCCTTGGCTCTTGACTAAATGTTAAATCTTAACAACATTATAGCTAGTCAGCAGGTGTTAAACACAGAACTTGACATTTTCTATAGGCCAACCCTGCTTAGGCTTCAGTCAAATTGTTTCCAATTTCAGAGCCTAAGAAAAATTAAATTATCAATGGTTACAAAGATGAAAAATAAAAAATGACAGGGTGGGAAATATTTATTTTAAGCTTCCCATTGAAGGTACGGAAAATGTTATAAAATTGTTACTATCACTGTAAAATAATTTAACCCTTACAGTCTAGGCTAAATATACATTAATACCCTGAGACTGGGCAAATTGTAAGGTCAGCCAATTAAGAAAAAAAAAAAACCTGGGGAAAAAGAAGATTGTGCAGATGCACACAGTGTATAGGAAATTTTTTTTATTATTTTCTGTACCTTCCATGGGAAGTTCAAAGTAATTATTTCCAACCCTGTGTGGGCCTCTTTTCCAAGACACTCGTGAAAGCATGCTAATTTTAGCAAAGTATGTGTTCTTTTTAATATTTTTAATCTTTTACTTTATTTTGCAAATAATATTGTAAAAGATAAGAACTGAAAACAGCAACAATCCCTGATTATTATTATGGATAAATGTTATTGAGATGTACTGCCATACTATCGTAAAAGATAAGAATTAAAACCAGCAGCAGTCCTTATGTATATTTTGGGTAAATATATATAAGAGATGTACATTTCCCAATGAAATCTCAAGTCAGACTATTTTCCCTCGTATCCTGAGCTGAGGTGTGACTGTTGCCACATGGTCATTTATGGCCCATGTAAGTGATTTGAACAGTTTTCCACAGGTGTGACTGTTGCCACATGGTCATTTATGGCCCATGTAAGTGATTTGAACAGTTTTCCACAAAATTTTTTCAAATATACTGGTGTAAAATAATGTTTACCATATATGAACTGCCTCTTCTCTTATGCCATTTTTGAGCATCATAAGATGCGTGACTCTACAAAAGAGTTAATCAGACAGCAGAATATATATAACAATGGTAAGACCCACATAAAGATAGTTTAAGCAATTTTTGTTTATATAAGGCAATTAGAGCCAGGTGAAATTTTAAACTAAGAAGAGGAATTGTCGACAGTTCAGGAGAGGTCAAAGAGGTTAAGAGATTGTATACATACATACAGTACTCATACTGTATTTTATTTCATTAGGGTATTTTATGCATATGTTGCTTTGCTTTTGCTTAATACATCAAGAATAATACCAGTAAATCATTCAGAATGTCCAATGTCTCCCAAAATTGATAGTATACGTTTTGGTATTGGTATCTGCTTTCGTGACAGAAACCACTATTGTGATGAAAAATTCAAGTTTGGCAATGTTATTAGTTGTATACAGGCAAGTACTAAGAATAGTTATTTGTAGATTTGCAAGGAATACGGATACCTTACCCTTTTCCAAGCACGCAGTAATTTAGAATGAAGTCTTATGTTACCAAGTCAGCCTGTCTTCTTCTTCTTCTTCTTCTTTTTTTTTTTTTTTTTTTTTTTCATGACACAAACCCATTAATCATACAGAGCCCTCATTTGCAGTTTAAAGGTCCCCAGACATTTTTTTTTTTTTACCTTGTGTATATAGAAGCAGACTACATAAAAATGTTTGTTTGCACTTACATACCTTCAATGCTTCGTTTAGTAGTTACTATCCTCATTTTTTTGCCTGTCTATTTAAAAATGGCAATGAGAAGCTCTCCTGCTTTGATTCAGCTTTTGGAATAAATGTTCATGTACAGTTCCCTCCAGGAATTTTGATACAGCTACCGTCACCCATTAGTTCCTACTGTATAATAGTATTATGGTAATACTGTAGGTCTCTGTTTACCTTTTCCCACATGAATGTGTCTTCATATTGTAACAAGAGTCATGATTGCCTAAAACAGTTTATATTCCATGTTTCCTCATTTGCATTTTCTTTATTTACATAAATATCTGTAGTATATAATGGGCTCATGATAATGTGAATACATTTACAAAGAAATGAGGTACAAAAACATTAACAATTAACCCTTTAACGCCGATTGGATGTATTAAACTTCCATATAAATTGTCTGTTGTGTGCCGATTGGACTTATATACGTCGATATAAAAAAGTTTTGTTTAATAATTCGTGGAAAAATAGTTATAGGCCTACTAGGCAAAAACTTTTGAATCACGCGCCTTGGGGGATGCTGGGAGCTCACGGATCAAGGCGTTGTTTTGTTTACAATCGTTACCCAGGTGCGCAAGCACGAATTTCTTTCTCCTCGCACTAAAAAGCATCAGCGACACATCTCGGAAATTATTTCGTCACTATGACATAATTTTTGCACCATTTCATATTAGCCGTTACATAAAGTTTTATATATGGAAATGTGTGCAATTTCATGTAGAATACAACAGTAAACAACCCATGGTTGTAGCTTTTATCAGTTTTGAAATATTTTCATATAACGATAAGTGCCAAAATTTCAACCTTCGGTCAACTTTGACTCGACCGAAATGGTAAAAAAACGCAATTGTAAGCTAAAAATCGTACATTCTAGTAATATTCAATCATTTACCTTTATTTTGCAACAAATTGGAAGGCTCTAGCACAATATTTCGATTTATAGTGAATTTATATAAAAAAAAAAAACATTTTCCTTACGTCCAAGCGGTAACTCTTCCGAAAAAAATCAGAAATTTTTTCGTCCGATTGTTGTAATGTTTGCACCATTTTAAATTAGCCGTTACATAAAGTTTTATATATGAAAATGTGCGCAATTTCATGTAGAATACAACTATAAACAACCCATGGTTGTAGCTTTTATCAGTTTTGAAATATTTTCATATAAATAACGATGTGGCAAAATTTCAACCTTCGGTCAACTTTGACTCGACCGAAATGGTAAAAAAATGCAATTGTAAGCTAAAACGATTACATTCTAGTAATATTCAAATATTTACCTTTATTTTGCAACAAATTGGAAGTCTCTAACACAATATTTTTATGCATTCAACTTACCTGTCAGATATATACTTAGCTATAGACTCCGTCGTCCCCTATAGAAATTCGAATTTCGCGGCACACTCTACAGGTAGGTCAGGTGATCTACCGCCCCGCGCTAGCGGTGGCGGGAATAGGAATCATTCCCGTTTTCTAAGACAGATTTTCTCTATCGGCCGTGACAGCAACATTGTTGTTGTTACTCCTGATTTGATTTTCGTGTTTTTTCATCGCTATTGATCTTCTAAGCTGGTTATTTTGGTGACGTATTGGATCTTTGGTTTGGCATACTCTTTCGTGGACTGTTTTTTGGACTTGGTTTTGGATATTTCTCATGATGTCGGATTCTAGCTTTACGGTTAGAAGACAGTGTGTAAATGAGGGATGCATGGTGAGGCTACCGAAAGCTTCGGTAGACCCTCACACAGTTTGTAAGGGGTGTAGAAGGAATGAATGTTCAATTTCTAACACCTGTGATGAATGTGTAAATATGAATGAGGAAGAATGGAAGAATTTAAATTCATATTTAAGGAAATTAGATATGGATAGGGCTAGGAAGGCTTCCTCCAGAAGCGTAAGTAGGTCTCGCTCTAACGAGCCTATTAAATTAACACCTAACCCTAAACCTGTATCTTCTTCCTCTAGTACTAAGACTGCAAATCCGGCAACGGAAATTGCAGATCTTAAAGCTGCGCTACAAAGGATGGAACGTCAAATGCTGACGTTGAAAGGTAAGCACAGTGATAGTGAATTAAGTGTCCCTAGTGCAGTGGAGGGTGCGTCTGATCGGCTCTGTCTCGCTCCCAGGCCTAGACCTCTTCCAAGCTCACAGGCCCAGAGGAGAAGGAATGTCGAAAGCCTTACAGAGGTTACGGAGAATCCCCACCGATCAGGCGTCCCCTCGGCAGATTCTGTGACGACCCGAACTGCCAAGGATCGCTATCGAAAAAGCATCCTAAAGAAGTGTTTTTCTTCGTCAGATTCTTCACTGAATGTATTGCTGGGGGAAGTAGTAAGGAAATTTGTGGCATCGGAAGGAATGAGAATGACTCTAATTGCTCCCTTTTGGCCTTCCCGAATCTGGTTCACAGAGGTTACTGGAATGGACGGTGGGACTTCCCACCAAGATCTCTACCAGACAGGACAGATCTGCTCAGACAACCCCACTTCGAGAGGTTCCACAAAAACATCCAAAGTCTCTCCCTGACTGCCTTTCGACTATCGAAAGACTGGTCAGAGCGAGAGGCTTTTCAAAGAAAGTGGCAACTTCAATTGCTAGAGCCCGCAGAGCCTCTACCCTGCGGGTCTACCAATCGAAGTGGGAAGTTTTCCGTAGATGGTGTAGGTCGAAGAAGCTGTCCTCTTCCAATACCTCTGTAACCGAAATCGCAGATTTTCTCCTCTTCTTAAGAGAAGAATCCAAATTGGCCGTATCAACTATCAAGGGATATAGGAGCATGCTCTCAGCTGTTTTTAGAAACAGAGGCTGAATCTCGAGAATAATAAGGATCTTCATGATCTCATCAGGTCTTTCGAGACTAAGAAATTGAGATCGCGATTCCCCCGAGTTGGAACCTGGACGTTGTCCTAAAGTTCTTGATGTCGGACAGGTTCGAACCTATAGATAAAATCTCATTCAGAGATCTTACTAGCAAATGCATATTCCTGTTGGCTCTAGCAACTGCTAAGAGGATCAGTGAATTGCATGCTTTGGACTCTCGGGTGGGATTTAGAAAAGACTCGGCTGTCATTTCTTTCCAGGATCTTTTCCTAGCAAAGAATGAGAACCCTTCTAACCTTGGCCTAGAAGTTTCGAAGTCAAGGGACTCTCTTCTCTGGTAGGAAGAGAGTTGGATCGGTCCCCTTTGCCCAGTCAGGACCTTAAAATTTTATTTAGAAAAGAAGACACAGCTTCAGGGATGTCGACAAGGTCTTTGGTGTTCGGTAAGAAACCCCGAGAGACCTATGTCAAAGAACGCACTGGCATTCTTTGTCAGAAATGTAATTACCGAAGCTCATAGGAATTGCCAAGAGAACTCTTTAAAGCTGCTGAGAGTGAAAGCTCACGAAGTCCGGGCTGTGGCAACTTCCCTTTCTTTTACGAAGAATATGTCCATGAGAAAAATTTAGCAGCAACTTATTGGAGGTGCAATTCAGTATTTGCATCCCCACTATTTAAAGGATGTTAGAATAACATACGATAAATGTTTCGCTCTTGGACCTTATGTATCAGCGGATACTATGCTGGGAAATGGAGCAGACGCTGATCCTTTTAAATTTGTTTTTAATATTTTTGAATAATTAGTTTTAATATTGTTGTTGAGTTGTGGGTTGCTTGAAAGGATGTTCGGGGATGACTCCTTTCAATCGTAGTACTAACCCCAATGAGGATCAGGTGATCGGGATTAGTGTCGTGCTCTATGATCATGCCAATAGGCAAGGTGTTTTGTCATGTAAGTGGATAGGACCCCATTGACAAAGATCCTAAGGTTCTGAAGCGTAAGTGGGTAAGACCCCTGTAACAGACCATCAAGAACTCTTAGCATGAGGTCACTACCTCGCTGAGGCTCTTGAAGCGATACGGGCTCCTAGGCAGTAGCCATGAAGTCTTTCGCTAACACAGGTAGGAATCAAGGTTTTTAATTTTATTACCTACAACATATGTTGTTTCCTGTCTATTTCAGTAGATTAGCTGTCTCTTACCCTTCGCCAAAGGTGCCAATCAGCTAAGTATATATCTGACAGGTAAGTTGAATGCATAAAAATGTTATTGTCATGATACAATAAAGTTTTATGCATTACTTACCTGCAGATATATACGTGTATGGCCCACCCGACCTCCCCTCAGGAGACAGGTGGAAGAGAAAATCTGTCTTAGAAAACGGGAATGATTCCTATTCCCGCCACCAGCGGCGGGGCGGTAGATCACCTGACCTACCTGTAGAGTGTGCCGCGAAATTCGAATTTCTATCGGGGACGACGGAGTCTATAGCTAAGTATATATCTGCCAGGTAAGTATGCATAAAACTTTATTGTATCATGACAATAACATTTTGATTTATGGTAAATTTATGAAATAAACTTTTTCCTTACGTTTGTGCGGTAACTCTTCCGAAAAAATAATAATTTTTTTGTCCAATTGTTGTAATGTTTGCACCATTTTAGATTAGCCATTACATAAAGTTTTATATATGAAAATGTGTGCAATTTCATGTAAAATACAACAAAAAATAACCCATGGTTGTAGCTTTTATCAGTTTTGAAATATTTTCATATAAGTTCCGGTACGATATACAAACCATCGGTTCTTTTACAATAGGAAGGTAACTAGCGGCAGCTGGACGGTCGTAAGCTTCGAACAAGGGAGTTCGGTAGTTAACTGCTTGTCCGACAGTGTGCGCGCCGCGCAACTGGGAGGTGAAGAACCACTTTTGCTTTCGGCCTTGTGGTATGAGGATGTGTTCGCCATCGCTCTCTGTCCGCTTCATCGTCGTATGCTCTGGATTATTGTGATATTCTTCTACTGTTTGTTTGTGTATGAAAGTGAAACTGTAAGTACTTCTTTTCATTTTTCATATATAAATTGTGATTTTTCTACAATGGATCAAGGATCGGATCAGTCTCCGCGCCCTCCCATCATCCGGCGACTGTGCCCCGGGGTGGAGGGCCGCAAGTGTGGGAAGTTTAGATCTTTCCCAGAAATAGATCCTCATGTCCTTTGCGCTCGGTGCCGAGGGCGGGAATGCTCTCGGGCCGAGCCGTGCATAGTTTGTTGTGATTGGTCGGAGGTGCAGTGGGGGTTGTATGAGGGCAGGAAGAAGCGAAGGCCTGCCAAGGAGTCGTCGGAAAGCTCTCCCGCGACTCCTTTGGTAACAGATACTTTGTCTTCTTTCTTGCCCCCTGCTCAGCTCCCGCGTATGGTACCTTCCCCTTTGGGGGGGGGTTGGTTTCGAGGTCCTTCTCTTCGCCCGATCTGTTGAGCGTGGAGGAGGGCGCTCGGTACCCCAAGGTACAATTGTATTCGGTGTGGGGCTCGTCCCCCCCCCCCCCCCCCCCCCCCCATGCAAGGGGGAGCCCCTCCTGTGTACCTGACTCTTGCTTCCGCAATTGCTTCTGCTGTGGGGGATGACCTTGGACAGGTGTGGGCGTCATTGGGACTGCAGGGCGTGCCGAGTGTCCAGGGGCTGCTCCATCATCTGGCGGGGTCTGTGACGGTCACCCATGGAGAGGTGACCACCACCACAACCACGATCTCTACTCCAGGGTACGCCGCCCCTCCTCACCTGGTATATTCCCCCCACGTGATGTCAGTGACTCCTACAGCCTCCGTGCTGGGGCCGATTGCCGCCATACCGAGGAGGGACGTGCCGCCGCCACCGCCCGGGTTTGCTGTGCTGCCTCGCCCGGACTTCCGCTGCCCAAAGAGCTCGCCCCTGGACCTGCCGCCGGTACCCAGGATGTCGCTGGCTGCTGCCCCGTCTCCTGGCCTACCTGTGCTACCTGCCGTACCTGCCGCTGATGCTGTGCTGGCTGTTCCTGCCGTTCCTGTTCCCGCTGTTTCCGTACCTGCCGATGTCATCCCAGTCCACGGTGTTGCTGCCCCAGACACTGGTCTGTCCGGACAGGTTCAGCCGGGCCCTGTTGCTTTGGCAACAGCAGCCCCGGCTCCATCCTGGATGGCTGACCTCACGTCTGTCCTGAGGAAGCTGACGAATAAGAAGAGGAAGAGGAGGAAGGTGTCGTTGTCGTCTTCATCGTCTTCTTCGTCATCTGCAGCCGCCTCTTCCCCTTCGACTTCCAAGGCTACCCAGCCGCGGAAGAAGAAGGCTGCCCCCACCCCTCCTAAGAAGGCTCCTTCGGGAACTTCTCAGGGCCCGTCCCACTCTGGTGGGACGGAGGGTCCTTCCGCTGGTCCTCCTGCTCCTTCGGTAGTAGGGCCGGTCTCTCCTTCCGCAAGGAAGAAGAAGACAGGGACCAGAGGGGTACCGGCTAACACCGGTACTTCCTCGCCTGGTGCTAGAGGTTCTGCCGCTACACCAGGTTCCGTCTCGGCCTCTCGCAAGAGGTACCGAGTGTACGGTCACCCACGGGTGGCTGTGCAGCCAAGAACCAGACGCCAGGATCACAGCACGGAGCGGAAGGCTGGCGAGAGCCACTCATGTGACTCGCCAGGCCAGCGGTCGCTCTCGTAGCGACCAGCTGGTCACCCGGGTTGATGTGACGGTCCCAGACCGGCCACGGGCTGAGGCTAGGAAGAGGCCCCCTGATCGGTTCGACGCGCCGTGAGGACACGCACCGGTCTCACCGCGACAGTGGTCTCTGCAGGTCTCCTGACCGCCGCTCCCACAGGGACCGGACGGGTAGGGCGACCAGCAGCTGTTCCTCTGACGCACGATATCGGGGCCGCTGTTCTCGGTCCAGCCGCTCTCCCCAGGGGAGCGGCGCGACCAGGCCTGCAGCTCGATCCCCACCGGTTCTGCCAGTGAGCAAGGGGGGGAGGGTCAGGTCTTCCTCTCCCGTACCTTCAACTTCCTCGGGTTACACCGGGAAGGGCGAGGCATCGAGGAGTGATCGTGCGATCCCGTCACGACGCCGTACGTACCAGGCATGGTCTTAGGATCGACCAGGTCCTACGCGCAAGTGACAGGAGGAGACCGAGAGGGGTCTGTCGCCGTTCCCCCTCCTGAAGGGGGAGGATCTCGGGAGTTGCTCTTGTTCGAGGGGCTTGACGGTCCTACTCCACAAGATGCAGTCACTCCAGAGATCCAGAGGAACTTTGCCGAGGTTATTGCGCTGATTCGTCAGCACAACGACCTCGGGGAAGGATCGCCGCTCCCACCATCCAAGCCCACATCCCGGCTAGAGTCGTTTTGGGGTCCGAAGAAGGAACCCAAACCGACGGTGGGTCTGCCGCGATTGGAGCTGGCCGACTCTGTTTTAGACCAGGTAGAGTCTCTCGTCTCCGGACAGGAGGGCTCGCTGAGGTCTGGCAGGTCATCCAAGCTACTTCCTCCTCCTCTACTGCGACAGCGGCGATTCTACATGCCATCAGAGGATCCAATGCCGCCCAAACAGGTGAACCCGGAGTTAGCCAGGCTAACTCCAGATGTGTCTCTGCAGCAGCTCCTGTCTGAGAACCTCTGGCTCTCGCAGCAAGAGGCGCTAGGCCTGGAATCCACCGCTATGGCGGCTTTCCAGGCCGTCTCCTGGTTAGACCTGTGGTCCCTCACTGTGTCGAAAGTCGCAGCCACCTCCGGGGATATTTCTCCTGAAGATGACTCGGCTTTCAGGTGACTTTGCCAGTCTGGAGGAAGGGCCATTTCCTACCTCGCCCATCAGACGGCAAACCTGTGGGCCGACCTGTACGGAGTTCCTCCTCTCTCTTCCCAGGAGAGATGGTGGACGCTGCGGTGGAAAGGCGGCGCACTGATGACAGTGACCGCTTAGTACACCAGGCAGTCTTGAAGGCTTCTGGGCAGCCTCGAACTACTGCGGCCAAGCCCAAGAGTTTTGCTAGCGCTTCCTCGGCTGCTAAGACGGTTGCCCCGTCAAAGCCCCGAGGAAAGACTCTGACTTCTACTTCTTCCAGCCCCCCTCTCAGCCCTCCTTCTCACGAGGGGGGACAGGGAAGAAGTCGAAGAGAGGCGGGAAACGCTAGAGACGGCATTCCCCCCACCTGCTGCCGGAAGTGGGGGGTGCCTGGCAAGCCATTGGGCAACATGGCAGCGCTACGGTGCCGAGACCTGGATAGTAGACGTCCTTCGGGAGGGATATCTACTACCCTTCGAATCTCGGCCACCCGGTCCATCTTCAAACATACGTCACGGGATCATCAAAGGACGTAGCTCTACGACAGGAGATCAAGACCATGCTGAGCAAACGAGCTGTAGAGATCGTCAGGGATCAATCACCGGGCTTCTACAGTCGCCTTTTCCTGGTGGAGAAGTCTACGGGGGGCTGGCGCCTGGTGATAGATCTCTCTCCTTTGAACCGATTTGTTCGCCAGACTTGGTTCAAGATGGAGACGGCACATTCCGTGCCCGACTCCATCAGGGAGAATGATTTCATGCTTTCAATGGATTTGAAGGACGCGTATTTCCAGATACCCGTCCATCAATTCTCCAGGAAGTACCTCCGCTTCATCCTCGACGGGACGGTGTACCAATTCAGGGCACTTTGCTTCGGTCTCTCAACCGCCCCACAGGTGTTCACGCGAGTGTTCACTCTGGTGTCTGCTTGGGCCCACTCGTCCGGGATACGTCTTCTGAGGTATCTCGATGACTGGTTAGTCCTGACGAGCTCCCGCTCGCAGTTGCTACAGGACAGGGATCGAATGCTGGAGTTCTGCCACGATCTGGGGATCATGGTGAACTTCGAGAAGTCCGATCTCGAACCCAAGCAGAGGATGAAGTACCTGGGTATGCTGATCGACACGGTAGCAGGGCGAGTCTTCCCCACAGACTCACGGATCAGCAGATTCAGGGAGGCAGCCGACCGGTTCCTGTCTCGGCAGGAACAATCAGCTCAGCAATGGCAAGTCGTGATCGGCCACCTGTCGTCACTCGAGAAGTTAGTCCCTCACGGGCGTCTTCACCTGCTGTCTCTCCAGTGGAGACTAAAGGAGAGTTGGTCACAGGCAAGGGATCCACCGTACTTCCTCGTGTCCCTCACGCAGGAGGTGTAAGGCAGGACCTAGCCTGGTGGCTGGATGACAGGAACCTCTTAAGAGGAGTGCCTCTCCGCACTCCCCCCCCCCGGAGATGCTGCTGTTCTCAGACGCGTCAAACGAGGGATGGGGCGCACACCTGGAGGAGTTGCTGACTGCAGGAGTGTGGGACCATCACGACACTCACCTTCACATCAATGTCCTGGAACTCAAGGCACTGTTCCTCGCTCTTCAAGAGTTCCGGGACCGCTTGATGGGACACTCGGTGGTGTTGATGTGCGACAACACCACAGTAGTGGCATACGTCAACAAACGGGGCCTAGTGTCTCTCCCGTTGCACCAGTTGACTCTGCAGGTGCACAAGTGGGCCGTGGCTCACTCGATAGAGCTGCCAGTCCGGATGGACTTTGTCTGAAGCATACTTTTAGAAATTACATTTTTATACTAAGTTTAGCTCCTATACATTTAGAAGAAAACAACATCCCAGTCCACTAGATTTACTCAATTAGCTCCATTAAGTAGTAACTCTGGAGTTTAAAGCAATCAAAATTATACGACTTATGAAAGAGAATATTACTGAAATTTCAAGAACCCTCCTAAATTTTAGTTAGTATAGAGGAGAGGTTCACCTTACGAGAAACTACTAACAGTGGTGAAGTATGATAATTAGGATTAAATTTTACAGGTATTGTTGTTATCCTAATTTTAGTAATGTGTATTATCCTTTGAAGCTTGTAATATCAATATTATTCTTATAATAAAACTTTATCATTACAATGTTGCTTGTGTTTTACAATGGATTGACTAGACAAAATTTATGAGAGCAAACTATCATTGAGAAACTTCCAAGCAATCAAGTTCCTAACAAAACAAAGTACATAGCCCCAGATAACTTTTAAACACCCACTGCAGTATTGCCATAATAGTTCCAGTAAGGCTTACCAATAGCCATACGTGTATCGAAATTCCTGGAGGGAACTACATTTATTGCAATAAGTTTTCTAGCTGTAATCAATTATTTTTTTTCTTCAAAAAAGTTTATCAATAACACCATTATTTTAGGTTTAGTCTATGCTAGCCTAGAGTAGTTTATGTATTTTTTCTCCTTTTTCATGTGTAATTAATATATTCCTCTCATGTACAACTTTATTTTTAAACTTTTACATATTATATTTCTCATTTTGTTGGTGCTTTTACTACTGAGCAAGATACGGTGGTTAATGACAAAAAGGTGCATATCTGCTAAGTCTTAGGGGTAATTTGCTGTGCTTTTATTTAAATTTTACATTTGTTTTGCTTTGTTGCTTTTTACTTAATTGTATTTTCCATGAAGCTAGTTGTTTCATCCGTCTTTTCACAATTGATATCTGCATTTCTGCTTAAATATTCAACATATTCCACTTGTATCATGTGTTGAGTTGCAGACTTCATTAATTGTGTGCTGATTTTTATGTTGTTTTGCTTAATGTAAGCATATTAAGTGAATGTACTACGTGTTACAGATAGGGTTTGATGTTTCTCTCTGCCTCTGTTATGGAACTTCATCTGCCATTTAATGACCATCATAAACATTTTAACATCAGCTTTTTTCTTTAAGGGTTGAAGTGAAATTAGTTCTTTCCAATTCATTCTTCTGTGCCCAGTGCTCTTTCTGCTATCCAATCTCCAAGTACTCCAACTCCTTTGCATGGCTGTACAGGTAATGACCTACTTACGACCTATGCGACATACGTCTGATCGACTTTACGATTATTATTTTCGGCAGAACGTGCATACGAACGTACGATACTTTTTCCTGCAGCATCCGCGCATCTCTCGAGTCCCGCGCTCACTCAATGTTGCCTGTAGCTCGGTACTGAACGCATCTCTCGCTCTGCTGTGTTCATTTTTCAATAATTTTGTGTTAATTTTGATCATTTTTGAAATGTCTGCCAAGAGGAAACTGTCTTTATCTACTCCTCAACATGCCAAGAAGGAAAGGAAGGCCATTGACCTGGACGCAATGTCGTGTACGTAGAGAGACGTTACAAATGGTATAAAAATTCCAAGAAATCATAACTAGGAAATACAATAAGTAAATTAACTAAAAAAAGGATGAATTTTTATATGAACATGACAAACGAAGCATTATGAAACAGTATGTTGCGTGGAGAAACAGTTTGGACAAACGTTTGGCGAATGTAACAGCAAGGAGTAGTAATGTCGTGTAGAGAGATGATACAAATGGTATAAAAATGTAAAAATAATCATAACTAGGAAATACAATGAAGTCTAAAGAAAACAAAGATAGCAAAATAAATTAACTAAAGAAAAGGTTGAACCCACAAACGTAGCAATATGAAACAGTGTGATGTGTGGAGAACGGGTACGTCTGACAACTTTGACAAACATTAACAGTAAGGCGTAGTAGTGACATGTGTACATACATAGGTGTGAGATATTACACATGCTACAAAAATGTAAAGAAATCATAACTAGGAAATATAATACACATTCTAAAGAAAAAGACAGCAAAATAAATTAGCTAAAGAAGGGGTTGAATTTTTACATATATGAACTTGTGAAAGGGTATCGTAAAGTACTACCGTAATATATGACAGTAACAATATGCACTAAGAATGGTAATACAATGGTTTTAATGATAATGAACGTTAAATAATAATGAATTAAGACTTAAATATGATAATATAAGTAATAATCTAAGAAAATGTTGATAAAATATGACTTTCAGATGATGTCAATATCATTACACAATATGTATATGTACGATAAACTCTACGGTAATTTAGCAGATATCGACTTGCGTCCAAATCGTGTTACGACTGGTTTTGCAGAACCAATTGCGGTCGTAAGTAGGTCACTACCTTTATAGCATAAATTTGACAATTAAATTAACAATCTTACCACCATACTCTGACCATGAATCTTAACCTTCAGTAGTCACATCCTTTCTAAGTCATTTCCATTTTTCTTGTCAGTTGACCAAGTTTTCATTGCTGAGTTGTAGGGTCTTGTGTATGCATTATAATTCTGCTGTCCTGTTTGTACCTAATGGGACATTTTTATTTACCATTAGTCCATCTATCAATCCATTTCATCAATGCTGAAGTCTCTTCTAAGATCAGCCAAACAATCACAATAAGGTCTTCAACCAACCCTTCTGTTCCTCATTCAAATTTTTATTGCATTTAAAGCATTGATAATCTTAGGTATATTTTACAGTCTTAAAAGTGTGTCAAGTGTGACTTGTGACACCATCTACTACTTTCAGTACACAGTAAACAGTATTGCCCCACTCCTTTTCTCACAACCACTACATACCCACTTTCATTTCTCTCCACCACATTAGCCACTTTCATTTCGCGGACTCGTATTCACAGATTTCTCTTCAGAACCCATCTACCCAGTATTCATAGAAAATTTGCGTATTTGCTGTATATTTCTATGAGAAATATTCACAAATTCCTTTTATGTTCATAAGTGAACAAACCTTCGGTCTTAACAGTAGGATAATTTTCTAGCGCCTAGCTGGATCCAGTTAAAAATCGGAGATGAAAAAGCAAGGAATCTTGTGAGATCTGGCAATGCGTGCATATATCGGGTGAAAACCGGTCAAAGACCGCGCACCCACGCTGCTGCATTTAGTCTTTCTTAACCGCCTTGGCCTTTTCCCTGGTTGTTGGCCCGTTTTTGCTATTTTGATTGTCTGTGTGTGTGTGCTTGTGTTAGTATGGCTTCCTCTGCTTTATCTCGGCCTCGCTAACATGTGTGCCTGAGTACTCAAGGTTTCCCGTGTTCTCATTTCCTGGCTTCTTCAGCTACAGACCCACACTTCACATGCAGTAGGTGTTGTGCTAATGTTTGTACCATAACGAATCCCTGCCCGGAATGTCTTGCAGGGCCTAGAGAGCAGTGGAAGTTATTTTATAGTAAGAGGGAGCATCGTAGATTTTTGAACCTTCCTTTGTGGGAAGGGTTTTCATCGCCTCGCCCTGATGCTTCTTTGTCTTCTGCAGTCACACCCCATGATGCTAGAGTTGTGCCTGTGTCTCTTAACTTTTCTTCCATCGATTCATCGTTGGAAGTATCAGGAGGCCCTCAGGCTGATTTAATGTGTAATGTCGCCCCCTCTTCCTCGGGAGTTAATTTGCTTACAATGATAAACCTGACGTTCCTCATTAGATAACATCATGTTGATGAAGCACTAAGAATAATTTGAATAATGAGAAGCACACCAACTTTTGTGTTTCCCTGTCAGAGAACAGTAGTGGTGAACATGGCTGACTCATGCATTAAAGAGCTCCGTACGGGGTTAGTGCTATCAGCACACCTCACGTGGTGCACTGTGGACATTAATTTAGGTTCTTTGCAGTGTCACTTTGGCCCCAAACTGTAACCCCTTCCATTCCTTTTAATCTACCTCAATTTATAGTATCTTTTTTTCCATCTTACATTTCACCCTCTCTTGACAATTGTTTCATAGTGTAACTGTGAGGTTTTCATTCTTTTACACCTTTAAAATCCCCTTTACTCTCAATTTTCCTTTTAAGCGCTGAATGACCTCACAGGTCCCAGCACATGACCTTTGGCCTAAATCTTCACGGCTGGAGACTATCAAGTTTCTCTTGTGAGCAAGAGGATTTTCTAGCAGAGCAGCGGGCCACATCCAACTATCTGAGGAAGTCTTCATCAACAGTTTATCAGGGCAAATGGTCAGTCTACTGTGATTGGTGCTGTCGAAGGGGTTTCTCTCCACTTGGAACCTCTGTTCAGCATATAGTGGACTACTTCATTTTCCTCAAGAGCTGAGAAAGACCTGTCCATTTCAGCTGTTAAAGGTTACAGTGCATTAGGGTTAATTTTATACCTAAAGGGCATAGACATCGCTTCATCCTGGGAGATCTCTTTGTTGTTTAGGAGTTACGAGCAATCTGTTTCACCAAAAGAGCTCGAACCTCCTACTTGGGATTTGTCCTTTGTCCTCTTAATTTTCACTTGAGCACTCGAGCTCTGAGCCCTTATGTCAGTCGTCAGACAGGGATCTGGCTCTAAAAAGTTTTCCTCTTGGACTTGGCGTCCTCAAAAAGAGTAGCAGAACTCCATGTCCTGAGTTGTGATGTGAAACACACCAGGGGTTAGGGTCTGTAGCCTTCGAATTTGTTCCGGAATTCATGACCAAAATTCAGAATCCCTTGATGCATGATGACAGGTTTGACTCATTCTCAATTCCCTCACTGAATGACTTTGTGGATAGCAACCCTCAGGAACTATGGCTTTGTCCCGTCAGGGCTCTGCACTGCTATCTGTAAAGGACTCGTCACCTTAGAATTAGGTGTTGAAGACTTTCTGTCAGTATGGGCCACATCAGAAAGGAAGTTCCAAGAACACAATTTCCCTCTGACTACATGAGGTGATCACTCGGGCGTATTCCTCGCTCCATAGTTCTGTTATAGAAACTGTACACCCTAGGGTGCATGACATCAGAGGCTTAAGTTCCTCTCTGGCTTTTAAGAAGAACCATAGAATTTCGAATGCTGGTGGCTGACTACATCAAACCACATTCACTTCCTTTTATTTGAAAGATATTGCCCACAGGTCCTTGGACACATTTTCCTTGGGACTTGTGGTGGCTGCCCAACAGGTTGTGTAGCTCATCTAGCCCCTGACAGGGCAATTTGTATCTTACCTAAGATGTTTGTGTGGAAGAGAGAATAAGTGAGTTGGCTGGTCTCTTTATTTCTCTGTTACTTTCTTGTTCCTTTAGGGAGGTTGAAGTATAGACACATTTGCTGGAACTGGTCTGATATAAGTGAGTCTGGTAGTCATACTGGTTATAGTTATTTGCTATGTTCCTATACAATAGACAAATCTACTACTCAGTAGCATATGCTCCTCCCTCTAGCAAAGGAATGGAGAGCGGTAACAAATCCCTGTGGCTTGAAAGGTTTGTTACTGGAACAGACAAAATTCTTCATCTTCCACGATTGTAATGAATTTGGCCACACCACATTGTACCGAACCCAGCAGGCTGAGTTTTTAGGTATTCGTCTATCTATTCTCACACAGGCTATGACCCCTCCAGCCAGTTCAGGGTACAGAGGAACCTCGGTTATTGTATGCCCAGGTTTTTGTACAATTTGGTTTTCATAGATTTTTCCCAATTAAATTTTGTCTCTTGTTTCGTACTTTTCCTCGGATTTCGTACGCTTGGAAACACTCCGGGGTCCATCGCATGACTAGGCCCATAGTGAGCGCCCAAACAAAGCATCCTGTGTTCACTTGTGACCTATTCTGCTTTTGTGCATTGTTTTTTGTGCCTTTTTGTGCTTTTTTTGAGTGCAATTACTAAATAAGCCATCATGGGGCCAAAGAAAGTTCCAAGTGCCATGCCTTCTGTAAAAATGGCAAGAAACACTATAGAATTTAAAAAAGAACTTGTAGCAAAGTGTTGAAAGGTGTTGCATGCCAATCACATTAAACAAATGCCTACAAGTGCTGCTGTTAGTGAATTTAAGGCCAGCAGAGGCTGGTTTGAAAAATTCAGAAAGAGAATGGGCATACATAATGTGACTACTTCAGTGATTAAGGGCATGTTTGCAAAGTGGAGTGATGTAAAAGATTTTGTGAAGAATTATTATCCCAACAGAGATGATGTAATCGGTGTCTCCATCTTTAATGACAATGCCATGTTCCACTTTAGGCAAATTTTAAAGAGACACCAGTAACAAATGTCTCTGGACAGTTTTGTTTAGTGACAGGGGTCCAGTGACACTCAAGATGGTCCTAGTGCCAGTAAAAGCCAAAC
This sequence comes from Macrobrachium nipponense, assembly GCF_015104395.2. Lineage (NCBI taxonomy): Eukaryota > Metazoa > Arthropoda > Malacostraca > Decapoda > Palaemonidae > Macrobrachium > Macrobrachium nipponense. The sequence continues at coordinate 68,577,204 of NC_087210.1, forward strand.
AGGATAAGTAACCCCAGATAGTGCCAGTAAAAAACAAAGAAAAGTAACACCAGAAAGTGCCAGTAAAAATCGAAGCAAAGTAACCCCTTCTGGAGGGGGATTCCCCTTCCAAACAACAACCTTTCCTCCTCCTCGTCATCTGCCCGTACTTTCCATCTTCCATATGCTAACGAGTCTTCCATAAAGGTAAGTGATCTAAATGTTCATTATTCATTTAGATTTATTTCTCCTTGTTTTCTGTATGTAAAACTGCGTTTATGCCCTATAAAATGTATTTTTTAAAAATATTTTTGGGGGCCTGGACTGCATATTATTAGTACACTATTTACATTATTCCTTATTGGAATTATTGTTTCGGTTTTCATACATTTTGGACTGTGGGAGGTTCCAGAACAGATTAGTATGTACGAAAACCGAGGTTCCAATGTACTTCTATCTTCCTCCAAGTATAAGTCTATCCTATTGTTAAGGTTGAAGGTTTGTTCGGTGTTTGAACAAATGGCACATTTTTATTTAATTTGCACTTTTCATAGCTTACAAACCTGATGTTTTAACGTTATACTGCCCTCCTCTAGCCACAAGAAA